>NC_077227.1:101938407-102175573 GCF_027887165.1 Monodelphis domestica | reverse complement strand
TCCAGCTGGATGATTTTGGCTTTCAGGACACTATTTTCTTGTTTTAGTTCAAGTGCCTCTGTTTCCAGATGACTTATCTTAATTTTTAAGTTCTTTCCCCAATTGTCTTCAGCCTCTCTTAGTTGTGTTTTGAGTTCTTCCACAGCCTGTATCCAATTCGCTGGGATTTCTGGTTTATCGTTTGCTGATTTCTCCCCCTCTGTTCCATTTGGTGAGTAGTAGCTGTCTATTGTAGTTTCTTTCTTCTGTTTCTGTTGTTTGTTCAAATTCACCCCTTCTTTCCTCCCCGTATTTGTCTGTGCTCTTGTTCCTCTCATTTTTTTGTTTTTTGTGGACTTCTATCAGTCTCCCCTCTTGGAGCTTTAACAGAGGATCTCTTGGTGTAATCTCTGAGGGAGGGTTGTTGGGGGTTTGAGCTTTCCTGTCCTCTGGAGGCTTTTGATTGGCTTAAAGTCCAACAGTCAATGAGGATGGATGGGGAGCCTGAGCTTCCCTGTGTTCTGGAGACTTTTGATGGGATTGAGTTCAGCTTAGTTGGGCTGGGTTTACTCTGAGTTTTAACCTTCCTGGACGGCTGGAGCAGATATGGAGGATCTCTAATGCTCTGGCCAGGCTGCCAGGTCTATGCTCCTTCTAAGCTGCCATCTTGACTTCGCCTCTAGGTTTCTGTTTTTTCAGAAGACCCAGCTCTCTAAGGGGGGAGGGGTTGTTGCTTGCTTGGACTCTGATGGCTCCTGATGGGATTAGGTTCAGCTGGTTCTTTCAGAAGACCCTGCTCTCTAAGGGGGGAGGGGTCTGGCTTGCCTGGACTCTGATGGCTCCTGATGGGATTGGGTTCAGCTGGTGCCCTAAAGCTGGGACCTCCCTTGAGACTCAGATGGAAAGACCCAGCCAGGGGGCTACCGGCTTCCCCCTTCTCTCTATGTTTCCCTGCCGTCTGTATTGGGCGCCCTGGAGACTGGCTCAGGTTGCTTTCACGGTGAGTCCTCAGAGCCCTGAGGTTCCCGCTGCTGCCCTGGGCTCAGCACTCTGGGTTGGGGGGGATGGGTCCTGGGACCTTCTTTCTGTCTACCCCTTAGATCCGAGTGATCTAGGGTTCTGGCTTTTGGGGTGTGGTACCTTTTGATCCAGGTCCAGGAGGAGGTTTCCCCAGGTCTATCCTGTTGTTCAGCTTGAATTTCGGTGGCCTAGGAGCACTCTGTTTGTGATCAGTAAGGAAGGGTTTCCGAGGTCTGAACTTTCGCTGCTTCTACACCGCCATCGTGACTGGAAGTCTGGGAGAACTTTTAAAAAAATCTATCTAATACCTTTTGATCAGCTGGGCTGTTTTTGGTGAGCTTGAAGTGTTTGTTACTCTACCATTTTGGCTGAAGTCTATCTGAAAGGATGGAGTACGTTTTGTAATTTACACCCTAGTCATTATGCTTGACTTATTTGTGGACCCCTGATAAAAGGAATAATTCAGCAACTTGGGAGAAGGGAAACTTAGGGCAGAAGGGAAGCAAACCTGATCTTGGATATATATCAAACCAGCTATCTGACTTTCAAGAGGGAAAATACTCTGCAGATTGATAGGTTAGATTCATCAATTTTCAACTGTGTTTTTTAGTTCTATGATGCTGTGTCAGATAATTCATGTGTTTCTTCTCCTGGAAATTCTAAACATTTACATAATTATAAAAGGTTTTTCCTAACAACAGCAAATATATGACAGGCAGGACCTGGTTGCAGCTCCTCCTGACTCAAGGCTGACCCTCCTGCTACTGTACCATTCTGCTCCTTAGTATACATATTTGTTTGCTTCGTTTTGTTTTATTTCTTCATATGAGACAACCGAGGCTTAGACAGGTCAAGAGCCTTGGTTGGGGTTGCATAGATAGAAAGAAAATTCAAATCTAGGACCCTAAAACCAGAGATTCTACAGCTTCATTACACATAAATCTTAAAATATCTTTTTTCAAGTATATAATTGTCTATAGGTTATTTTCTTCTCCAGAAAGTGTTATAGTGGGCAAATAAAATGATTTATGATTAATGAATAATAGGGATGTGCCTAGCTCTGAATAGCTTAGGAACCAATTGGTCAATTCTCTCATTTAAGGCTATATCTATCTATCTATCTATCTATCTATCTATCTATCTATCTATCTATCTATCACCCATTGGAATTGCTTGATACCTCTGGGAGTGGGGAGAAATGAGGGGAGGGAGAAAACATAAATCATGGAATCATGGAAAAAATTTAAAAATGGAAAAAAATTAAATTAGAGAAAAATGTTGCATCTGTACATGCATTTATATGATTTATGTAAATGTATATAGACATGCAACTTTGGCATTGAGGAGGTTTTTAAAATTTACATTTTAGCAAATAAAAGTACACATCTATTTGTTTCTGTGATGCCAAATAATGATATTAACTAGCTGGTTCCCTTTTCAGATGATTACTTTGGCTGTTGGCAAACAGTTTCAGCAGGAGAAAAAATCAGTCAAAATGGCATACTATGATATAGTTCAAAGAATGGGTCAAATGATTGAGTTCATTTCTATGTGGATATTTCAGTGATATGTGGTAGTAGTACTTATGGATAGATAATAAGAACAAAAAGGCCACTCTGGCACATCCCACCTAGTGATGACAAATGAGAAGATGTGGACATTTCACTTGGGAGATGCACCTGACAATGACCAGGGGCTGGAACTGGAAATGAAAAGCCCTGATGTATACTTTGGGGCAGCTAGGTGATGCAGTGGATGGAGCAGTGGATCTGGAATCAGGAAAATTTATCTTTCTAATTTGTAAACCTTAAAATTTCTTAGACTTATAAATGTTGGAAATTTCACCATTGGGAAATTTCATACTTGAAAAATTTCCTATTGATAGTGGGAACTCTATTGGAATGTGAACCCCATTGGCATGGGGGGTTCCTCCTCCTCCCTTCTTAAGATTACTTTAGGACAGAAACCTTTTACTGAACAATGGAAAGGGCTTTGACCTATGCTTAAGCATAGAACAGGAATTTCTTTGAGTCATGATTGATTTTAGAATTGATACAATAGAGATACTTGGAATGACAGAACCAGGTCTTGGAAAATACAATTTCCACCCCACTCAGTCCTAACAGGATTTAGGAAGGGCTGCAGCAAAGAATCAAGATTTAATTATTTGAGAATATGACCTTCAACAGACATGTGCAAAGCCACAGACCTCTGGGCGGTCCTGGGTTAAGCTAGGGCCACCATTGGCACAGGGAAGACATGGACAGTGATTGGTAGATGTGAGAACTGAGGGGAGGGAACTTGGATGGTTTCCTTAAAGATAGAGGGGTCTGAGGACTGAGGGGTGGTTGGTTGGAGAGGTTTTTGGTCTGAGAGGTGGTGCTTTGAGGATTGGCTCTGAAGGAAGCTGGAGGTGGAGGCCCCTGAGACTGTTTCTCCATTTTGGTCATGTGAGTAATAGGGACTGATCTCCTTTCTTTGCCCCAGCTATCTAAGGGCTTGGGCCTTTTGGCCCAGCCTAAAGAGAAGGGGTATTTAAGCCCTATTCCCTTCTCTCCTCTTTCTCTCTCCCCCTCTCTCTCTATCTCTAATACCTTTCTTCATCCTGTTTGTAATTAAACTCCATAAAAGGTTGACTGCTGACTTGAGTTTTCATTTAGGAATTACATAGCTGAATTCCTTGGTGACCTTAAATTAAAATATATCAGTCTTTTAAAGTGATTTCCTTGTCACAATTTCAAATCTGGCCTCAGAAACTTCCTAGCTGTGTGACCCTGGGCAAGTGACAACTCCATTTCCTTCAGTTTCTTCATCTGTCAAATGAACTGGAGAAGGAAATGGCACACCACTCCGGTACCTTGCCAAGAAAACCTCAAATGGGTTCACAAAGAATTAGACATAACTGAAAAATGACACAATGAAAAAGTCTAATTTTTCTTTTGTGTTAGTGAGCTGGAAGACAGGGGCTGCATCTTATCTAAAGGCTGCATCATTATCATCTCCTCTAGCACCTAGCATAGTGTTCATGATACTGGAAATAACATGAAGCTAGAAGCCTAGAGAACTAAGGTCTAATCCCAGATCTTCCTTGTCACTGTATGACCTGCAAAAAAAATTTACTATCTTTTAACATGCTTCAGACTCATCAATAAAATGAATATCACATTACTTATCTCTCTCTGCTTCATTGGAATGTTGGAGGAATGTAATGTGATCAAAGTTGTGATGAATTTTGAAAATAAAAGGTCAAAAGAAATGTGTGATCATACATGGAATGGTGGATAGGCATGGCTGGCATAGTTAGAGTGACAAGAACCTAGATTCAGATCCCATTCTATTAGTTTCAAGACCCTGAGCAAGTCACTTTATCTTTTTATGCCTTAATTTCCTCACTTGCAAAATGGAGGAATTGGATTTGATGGTTCCCAAGTTCCTATCCAGCTCTATGACCTTATTATAAGGTTATGAAAGCATAACTCCAGTAATGACTCAGTAAATTCAATCCATTCTTCTAATATAACAAAAAGAACCTTGGATTGGTGGTCAGAGAGTCTGGGTTCAATTTCCATTTCCATTGTATACTACCTGAGTGGCATTAAGTAAGTCACTTGAACTATTTTGGCCTCAGTTTCTTTATCTGTAAAGTAAGGAAATTGGACCAGATGGCATATAAGGTCTCTTCCATCTCTAATCTAATATTATGATTATTTTTCTAGAGCTTGAGAGAATGCCTAGAAAACTGATAGTAGTGGTATAACTATTTCTGCTAGCAATGTTCTTCTTATTACAGTGAAGTCACCACTTCCCATGCAAATATTTAGCATAAGGGCATCATACAATTGGAATGGACTCCAGAGATAATCTACTTCAATAATTACCAGAAAAAAATTTCTCTATAATATTTGCAAGTGCTTAGACAGTTTTTGTGATGGGGGGACTCACTACCTACCAAGAGAGACCATTTTAATTTTTAAAAACTCCATGTATTAAGATGTTTTTGCTTATATTTAGTTGAAACCCAACTATTGATAACTTTTGTTTATTAATTTCAGTCCTATCCTTTGAGGCCAAGAAGAATTGTGGACTCTGGCCATCCAGGAATTCAAGGCCCAGGGATTAAACATTTATTATCTTGGAGCCAAAATAACATGCTTTAAAATAAAACTGAAGGTTTTGACATTTCCACTGATGAAGAGAGGAAGAGCAAGGGGAGTTGTTGGAGGATTCCAGTATCTGGTTGGAAATTTAGTTTTTTTAAGTGAGATTGTCATACCCACCAGTAAGCATTAGCATTCCACAGGAGAGCAGTGTGGGTAAAACCATCCCAGAGAGCATCAGGATCCAATGATAAGAATAAATTAAAGATTGTTCCATTTTAAGAGGACTTTAAGAACTTAGCAAGTTCAAAAAAGAAAATCAATGCCTTACAGGAGATTTCCATCAATCAATTATGATGAAGAGACGAGGAGTTCCTTGTCTTTTATCACCAAAAGGTTATATTGCTATAGTTTAGGACATTTGTCCCTCAGATATTTTCTTGGAGGGGGTAAACAAATTATTTGACTCAAAAGTAGGATTCTTGCCTGGAAACTGGAAAGGCCAATGCCACTGGGGCTGGCAATGATGCTAAGAAAAAAGGGGGATAAGTTACTTTTTTACACACAAGAACCTAGTCTAGGGATTGCATCATCACAGGATCATTGAATGAGAAGATTTAGAGGTGAAAGGCATTTTAGAGACCATCTAATCTAATTCTCTTCATTTTATAAATGAGGGGACTTGAGACACAAGTCAGAGAGAAGCTGTGAATTGCTCAAGGTGATAGTGATTAGAAGGTCAGAGATAAGATTTGAACTATGATCTTGTCTGTTTTACTCTATTTTTTGCCACTTCATGATCTGAGATTGACATTCACTCCTCCTTTTAACTGCTGTTCTGTACCACCTCTACTCTTATCACCATGCTGCTAACTCAAGCCTTCATTATCATTGCCTTCCTTAGCCTCTTCTCCCCTCTGATTGGAGGGCAGGAGGATAAAGTTCCAAACTCCTCCCAATGCCTTTCTTTATAGAGGGCAAAAATTGGACTCTCAGCTCACTCTACTTTGCATGCTGCTCTGTTTGGCTTTAACTCCTTGCCTGGAACAAGATGCCCCTATGCTTAAAACTCCCTTGAATCCTGATTGCGTTCCTGCTTCCTTTTGTGTGTTGTTACACCTTCCCCTGTTGGATTGTAAACCTATGGGCAGGGATTGTTTTTTTAAAAAAATTTAATTGTATCCTCAGCACTAGCACTGTGCCTGGAACATAAAAATTCTTATTAAATGTTTATTGGCTTGAATAATGAAATACATTCATAGTCACTTTGTTTTTATCTCCATTAATTGGACATCAACAAGATGAGATGGTATCCTTTTAAAAAATTCATATCAGCTACCTTTACCCAAAATACCTCAGGTATGTCACCACTTCCCAGTGCAGAGAAATAGACTACATTTAAGGGAAAAGGCACAAGCAATGTTATATGATCTCATTTGATGCTCACAACAATCCTGGGAGGTAGGTGCTATTCTTAATCACATTTTATAATTGAACAAATAGAGGCAGAAAGAGGTTAAATCACTTGCCTAGGATCATACAGCTCCTAAGTATCTATATTTAGATGCCGACTAAGTTGGTCTTTTATGTGCTTTACAATTCTGAGAAGTCTTTCCCTCCCATCCTCACTCCATCCCAATCAAGTACCTACCAATTACAAAATTGCAGCATCAAAGAATATTTGGGTTGGAAGGGACTTTGGAATTAACTAGATCAGACTCTTCATTTGATATGGGGAATGGAGTGGAATGGGAAGTGCCCCTTCCAAGGGAGGTGAACTGGCCTGGTCAAAATCACAGAGGAAAATAATGATAAAGTCACACTCGAACTCAGGTCAGCAATGCTGGGATCCAGGTCAAACTAGAGGATTTGAACAGCTCTTTTCAGAGGTTGACAGAAACTGAAATACATAAAATTTCCTACTCTCTCAAAATCAACCAATAAATAAATCAACTAACATTAAATA
Organism: Monodelphis domestica; assembly: GCF_027887165.1. Classification (NCBI taxonomy): domain Eukaryota; kingdom Metazoa; phylum Chordata; class Mammalia; order Didelphimorphia; family Didelphidae; genus Monodelphis; species Monodelphis domestica. The sequence continues at coordinate 102,168,511 of NC_077227.1, read as the reverse complement.
AGTATTTACTATGGACTGGGCACTGCACTAAATACTGTGGCTACAAATAAAACATAAAAACTTTTCCTGCCTTCAAGGATATTGTTTTCAAAAAGGGGAGACAATACATGCAGGACAATATAGAAGGCTTCATTGTTTTTCCTTTCATTTCCTAGAGCTCTCACTGTCCATGGTATCTGTAGAGAATTGTGATATTTAATTCCACTTTTATTGGAATAATACCTTTTTTGTCAGAAGGATATTTTCAAAGGGATATCTATATTTTTCTTTCCTATTAAAAAACTAAGGAGTTTAGGCCTAGGTTTGAGATGGAGTCAGTCCAGCCTTCCTGTCTAGCTTATTATAAATTATTCTTCTGCACACATTCAAAATATGCTATGAGCTGCCTCATAAAACAAAGACATTTCAGGTGCTTTCTCCATGATTTTCAAAGACTATCCCACATGCCTAGAATATAGTCACTCCTTTACTCAGTCTCACAAAAGGTCTAACTTCCTTCAAGGCTTGGCTCCAACACATCCTTTTATATAATCTCTATTCTGATGCCCCTCATAATTAATGTTCTTCCTCTCAAATGATTTTTTAGTATATTTTGTTTTGACTTATCTGTAATACTGCTCTTTTCCAAGCTCCTTGAGGTCAATACCCATTGATTTTTTGCATTTGAATCCCTAACATTTAACATAATGCTTAGCACGGAGCAGTTGTTAAATAAATGCTTGTTGAATGAGGAAAAGGAAGTAATGAGCATTAGTATTATTATAGTATCTACTGTGTTTCAGCTGACTTTGGATGAAAATCATCAGTGGAATATTCTGCGAGATGCACAGATGTGCTAGTAATGTTAGCAATTGGCTTTAAAAAAACTGACATGCTTTTAGGTTTAATCTGCATTATTAATATTATCTTCATTTATGTTCTTAAGGCTAGGTGATTAACAAAACAAGAAATCAAATCCCGGTTCATAACCTTTACCAATTTCCAAAATGTAAACACTCACACTGAAAGTTTAACAATGGGCTCCCAGGGCAGTTTAGAACTCAGGTCTCAGAACTGAGAACAGTTTAGAACTGTTTAGTTCCAGCATCCTCCTGCCTGTATGGTAATACTTTATTAAAAAAAAAAAACACCAGACAAATAAAAAGGCAAAAGAATAGTAGCACAATATATTAAGAATATATATTCACATAAAGAAACCTAGAAAACAGAGGGAAAACATGGTGGAGAGTTTTTGAATGGAAGTTCATGGAGAGAGAAACACAGAAATAATTTTGACATTAGAATCTATGAAAGACTGTCTTAACAGAAGAGATAGATGGAAGAGTTTGGGAAACATCATAAGCCTAGCACAGAGTTGTGACATATTAGTGATGGGTGATTTCAGTTTTCTAGACATTTGCTAGAACTCTTTTTGCTAAAATCAGAACAGATAATAATTTTTTGACTTGCTTTAATGATAATTTTCATCCTTTAAAAGGCACAGGAACTAACAGGCTAAAATTCTATTGTGAATCTGATTCTCACTAGCAGGGAGGAACTAATTCCTGGGATGAAAACGATGGGAGCCCTGAGGGGAAGTAATTACTCATTTCTCACTCAGTTTAGCTTCCAACTCTCAGGACCATTTTTTTCCCCACTCTGCCCCAATAGTCCCACTCATGCTGATAATACCTCCATTCCTGTAGCCTTTAGCTCTGATTGATGAGTTCCTTCCTTTGAGGAAGCACTCAAGCCAGTCATGCTTACTTCTAACCCAGCTCAGTCCTTGACTCTCCAGATTACTTTTTTTTACCTTGTCCTTACCTAGAGATTTTCTCTTTTTCATGACCCATCTCATTCTTACTTTCTTTCATGTGTTGCCTTCTACCATTAGAATAGAGTAAGTTCCTTGAGGGTAGGGTCTGTATTTTTGCTTTTTGTATAGCACCTGTGTTTAGCAACAGCATGAACACTTAATTAACCCATCTAGTCTTATTTAATTCTAGCATTTTGAGAGAGAAGAGGAAATCTAGACATATCTTGACATTTACCCTAAATTTGGAGAAGCAGATTTAAAAGGGTTCAGAAAAAATGTGTTGTTTATTTTCAAAGAGGACCAATGACATCACAGGGTGTTGTTTTAACTTGTGCATTAATGGGATTTAACAGAGGCAGATTTTCACAGTCATCAGCCTCCCTCTTTCTTCTAGAGTTATTGATGCCAAGTGGCAAGACAAATTAGGACAACTGGTGCTGGGCTGGGATGTAATATCTTGGTATCTCTGATGTCTGACTAAGCATCAAGTGCTCCATTAGTGCTTGCTTCTGTTGCCTTCATTGGAATAAAGTCTCATCCACACATTCTGCCAGAGGAAGTCTTCATAGGTATGGATAGACATCCTGCTAACTCATCGATGGGTTTGTGGGTCATTGGTTATCCCTAACCTGGTTTACCCTTCTGATAAGATGATTAATCTGAATATGACTGCTGTATATGCTACAGCTTCTTGGAACTACAGGTAGGAGTTGAGTTAGAGGTGGTATAATATTTATTTGGGAAAGGAAATGAGGAATTGGAAAACAGGGATAATGGGAGGTTTGTATGGGGGTATGGAGCAGTTGAGGGAGAGATGGAATATTGCTTGGTGATGCAAAGGAGAGAGATGCCCCCTGCTGTCAGTCTTGTTTCCTTTCCACAGTGGACACCAAAGTTGGTGAGCAGCCCTAAAAAGGCTCACCAAGTCCTCACACCAGAGGTACTAGTCCTCCCTGCACATCTGTAGCCTCCCCCTCCCCCAAGAGTATAGGTAATATCCCATGGAAGTCAGCCCAGGAGATATGACAAATTCTTAGGAATGAAATTCCAAAGACAGAAAAGAAAAAAAAAATCCCAACAAGGAAGAAAAATCAGCACTAACGGAAAAGACTAATGTGAATATAATAGGAACTTGCCAACTTAGACTTTACAAATATAGAAGCAAGGGTAGATAGCCAAAAATGAATATAAGAGAGCGGTGGGGTCATAAAAATCATGTAAGAATTGCTAGAGCTCAGTTTCAGCTGAGGCTAACAAGGGAAGCTAAGGACAGCAAAAGGGATTTTTATTTTTAGTGATAGTGCAAGAAAAAGGTGGATCAAAGAAGGGAGAGGACCTCTGGTTGGGAAGGATAGGATGATATCACAGAGCTTCTCAATTTTGACTTTGCTTCGTGTCAAAGAGTACCTTTGTACTAGAAATGAGGGGGCAAAAATGACTAACATGGGGTTGAATAAAATCATAGAATCCTAACTTTAGATCTGGAGGGACCTCAGAGGTTGGATGAGAATTCAACCCCTTTATTTTGAAGATGAAGAAACTGATGCCTGGGGAAGTGATATGACTTGCCCAAAGTCACACACATAGGGTCATAGGTGGGATTTGAACCTATGTTCTTTGACTATAGGGCTGTTGCTCTTAAGGGTGTCCTTATTTGTCCTCAATGAATTCAAGGCACTGGCTGAAACACTGGTCTCCTGACTCCAAGTTTAGAATGCTTTCTATCTCAACCTTTTGCCTCCACATAATTGAATAGGTGCTCTACAAAATATTCACTGATCGATGGCTATGAATGATAAATGTGAAAGACATCCCAAGAGGGACTCCAGAGAGCAGCAGGCAGTCTTTTCCCATCTCTCATCATTTGCCTGAGTACAAGAAAACTCAACTCTCTGAAGAGAATGCCTCTAAGGCTGATTTCCTGAATTTGCCACACTCTTTTACAGGGCCTTCCTAGTCAACATCCATCCCTTCTATGTGACCAATTAGAGAGCAAAGGTACCAAGGAATCTGGGGCAGAGAGGGGAGAGTGGGCTAAGGAATGAATGACAGAAGGAATCTTGCAAAGCCGTCAGCCCGTAGGGCAAAATAACTGACTTGATTCTGAGAGACCATGGGCAAGTAGTATCCCCCATTGTTTACAAGAAGGAAAGAGATTAGTCTACACGACTTTCCCAAGACTGGAAGACTTGTCCCCTGAGAGAAAATTAGGCAGATTGTTCACCTGCTTGGGGCCAGCAGCCTTAGCTCCTCAGAGGGGGAATTAACATTGTCACAGTTACTGTGAAAGTCACTTGGGTTCTTTGTCTGCCAACATCATCTGAGTCCCAGAAACCCTGTGAACCTATAGAGCATCACTCCAAATCACCCTGGCCAGGGAGAGTATTCCCCTGCCTCTCTCAGCCCATAGGCTGCCGACTAATTCAATTAGGTGATAATGGCAGAGAACCACAGGTCTCTTGGGAAGTTTTAAAAGGGCCTGGAAGATGGGGCTTTTCCTCAGAGGAGGGAATTTTACTCTCTTAAAAAAAAACCCCAAACAACAAGCAACATCAACTACAACAAAGAACACCTTACTGTATCTCTGCTTTTCCTATTTTAAAGCCACGAATACTTTGTAAGTTCTTACAATGAGCTAGTCACTGTGATGTTTCTGCAGAGGGATACAGAAATGGACACAGTTTAGCCACAAATCATTTCACTTTCCCGGGGCTTTCTTCCCTCTCCAAAGCTGTGTGGATGGGATACTAAGACTCCGCAGAGCTAAGCACCTGTGATTTGATGATTCTATGGTGCTTGCGGATATCAGGAATCTTGTAGTCCAGTTGGTGAGGCATAACTAACACATAAAACAAAGAAAAAAAGTGACTCAGTACTAAATAATCTGATATGGGCAGTAAATACTGTAAGATGCCAGTGGTGGCATCATTAAGGCTCATGGAGAAGCTGAGCTTTGATGGATGGATGGATTTAGGTCAGTAGAAACAGCAAAGGAGGGATGAAATCCCAGGCAGGGAGAAAGTACGAGCAAAGGAATGGAGGTAGAATGTCTTCGGTAGAAATAAAAAAAATCGCTTTTATCTATGTTTCACTTATACTTTCCCTTCTCATTCTTTTGCTACTGATACTTTCCTGTCACATTGTCAGGCTTAGCTCAAATTCTCTTTGAACTGAAATCAGCTGATGAGGATGATGTTCCTTCATCACTCACTATTCCCCTCAGAGCACTTAACCCTTTGCCCAAAAGGTAACATATTTACCTGACATATATTTGCTTTAATATGTTAATTAGCATGGATTTTTTTTTTCTCTCCCCAGGATTCTGAGGAAAATTCATATCTTTTTGTCCTGTTTGAATAGTATATCCAGCAAAGAATAGATATAGTTAGTTGGGGCCAACCAGGTGACTCAGTGGATTGAGAGCCAGGCTTAGAGACAGGAGGTCCTGGGCTCAAATTTGACCCCAGAGATTTCCTAGCTGTGAGACCCTGGGCAAATCACTTAACCTCCATTGTCTGGCCTTTAGGGTTCTTCTGCCTTGGAACCAACACATAACACTGATTCTTAGACAGGAGGTAAGGGTGTAAATATCTATATCTATATAGTTGTTCCAGTAATGGTACTGTAATAGGTTTGGGGATAGGTATACTCATAGGAACTTATGGAGTCATTGTGAGGGACAGATGAGATAACCAGTTAACTGTTCTTTCTAATCTTAAGACAAAAATGAATGAGTCTCCAATGAAATCAAGTATTTTAAAGTCCCTGAACTCTTGGAATTTACAATTTCCTTAAGGGGAAACATTTGCAGAGATGAGTAAATACAAAATAATTGTGTTTTATTTTTGTGGGGTGAAGAATATGAACAACTTTGGGGGCACAGAGGTAGCAGCACCTTTCTAGTGAACAGTGCTTCTGTGGAAGCAGGCTAGGGTTAGTGGGAAGGATATCATAGCACCTGGGTCTGAAAATCCTGATTTGAATCTGGCTCTTGTGATATTGGGGATCAAAGTCTTGAAGGTAGAAGAAGACTTGGAATTCAACCATTCATATCATACACAAAGAAAGTGAGGGTGCAAGAGGTTGTTATTTGCTTCAAGTTACTCAGCTGCTAAACAGCAGCCAGGAATCAGATCTGGTCTTCTGACTAAATTAACTTCTGATAGTCTCATTTTCTTCTCCATAAAATGGGGGTAATAACAACTGGCTCTCATGGAGTTATTGTGAAGACCAGATCAGATAACTAGTTAACTATGCTTTTTAACTTAAGAGCTATCTATCTATACATGCAGTATATATGTATATTTATACACAGATTTACATATATATATGCATCTAGGTGCAATTACAAAAGACATTTACAGCTGAATAATTGGGTATACAGATATTGAGCCAGGATAAGAATGATCACTAGCCAGGTAATCATTGGGAGACATCCACGCTGATGACAGAATGATAAGAGGCAGGTAGGGATGATGGTAGGTGTGGGGTCAGGTTTGTTTTTTCAGTTCTATAATATGAGTCCTGGAAGCTGGTACCACAGGGTCAGTGAGTTCATAGCCACCAAAGGTCTCTTGAGTTCAGAATTTTTGAGTTGCAGTAGGCTAAGCCAATGGATGTCCAAGCTGAGAACCACTAGGGGATACCCAGCCCAGAACAGAAATAGAGGAGGGTCAAGCTCCTGTGCCCATCAGAATAGGATCTGCCCATGAGTGATCCCTATACTTCTGGCCTTGGAAAGATGGGGATACCCAGTCTGTTTTTCTTAATGTGGCTTAAATATGAATTCTAGGGAAAGAGGAATGGAATGGGAACCAAATGAACTAGAGTTTAACTTTGGTTCTGATATGCACTGTTTGATATCAGATAAGTTACTTGTGAAGATAGCTGCAAAACTCAGAGGATCACAGATGGATGTAGAGGTGGAAACCACCTCAGAAAGTCCAAACCCTTCATTTTGTAGATGTGAAAACTTATGGCCAAAAGGGTGAAGGGATACTACCAAGTACTTTATTTTTATTTATTTATTTAATTTTATAATATTTTATTTGATCATTTCCAAGCATTATTCATTAAAGACAAAGATAATTTTCTTTTCCTTCCCCTCCACCCCCCATAGCCGACGCATGATTCCACTGGGTATCACATGTGTTCTTGATTCAAACCCTTTGCCATGTTATTAGTATTTGCATTAGAGTGTTCGTTTAGAGTCTCTCCTCTGTCATGTCCCCTCAACCGCTATAGTCAGGCAGTTGCTTTTCCTCGGTGTTTCTACTCCCATAGTTTATCCTCAGCTTATGAATAGCGTTTTTTCTCCTAGATCCCTGCAGATTGTTCAGGGACATTACACCGCTACTAATGGAGAAGTCCATTACGTTCGATTATACCACAGTGTATTAGTCTCTGTGTACAATGTTCTCCTGGTTCTGCTCCTCTCACTCTGCATCACTTCCTGGAAGTTGTTCCAGTCTCCATGGAATTCCTCCACTTTATTATTCCTTTTAGCACGATAGTATTCCATCACCAACATATACCACAATTTGTTCAGCCATTCCCCAATTGATGGGCATCCCCTCGTTTTCCAGTTTTTGGTCACCACAAAGAGCGCAGCTATGAATATTTTTGTATAGGTCTTTTTGTCCATTATCTCTTTGGGGTACAGACCCAGCAGTGCTATGGCTGGATCAAAGGGTAGACATTCTTTTGTCCCCCTTTGGGCATAGTTCCAAATTGCCCACCAGAATGGTTGGATCAGTTCACAACTCCACCAGCAATGAATTAATGTCCCTACTTTGCCACATCCCCTCCAGCATTCATTACTTTCCTTTGCTATCATGTTAGCCAATCTGCTAGGTGTGAGGTGATACCTAAGAGTTGTTTTAATTTGCATCTCTCTGATTGTAAGAGATTTAGAACACTTCATGTGCTTATTAATAGTTTTGATTTCTTTATCTGAGAACTGCCTATCCATGTCCCTTGCCCATTTATCAATTGGAGAATGGCTTGATTTTTTGTACAATTGGTTTAGCTTTTTATAAATTTGAGTAATTAAACCTTTGTCAGAGGTTTCTATGAAGATTTTTTTCCCAATTTGTTGTTTCCCTTCTGATTTTGGTTACATTGGTTTTGTTTCTACAAAAGCTTTTTAATTTGATGTAGTCAAAATTATTTATTTTAAATTTTGTAACTCGTTCTATGTCTTGCTTGGTTTTAAAGTCTTTCCCCTCCCAAAGGTCTGACATGTATACTATTCTGTGTTTACCCAATTTACTTATGGTTTCCTTCTTTATGTTCAAGTCATTCACCCATTTTGAATTTATCTTGGTGTAGGGTGTCAGGTGTTGATCAATTCCTAATCTCTCCCACACTGTCTTCCAATTTTCCCAGCAGTTTTTATCGAATAGTGGATTTTTGTCCCAAAAGCAGGGATCTTTGGGTTTATCGTATACTGTCTTGCTGAGGTCGCTTGCCCCCAGTCTATTCCACTGATCCTCCTTTCTGTCTCTTAGCCAGTACCAAATTGTTTTGATGACTGCTGCTTTGTAATATTGTTTAAGGTCTGGGACTGCAAGGCCCCCATCATTTGTGTTTTTTTTTTCATTATTTCCCTGGATATCCTTGATCTTTTGTTCTTCCAAATGAACTTTGATATGGTTTTTCTAAATCAGTAAAGACATTTTTTGGGAGTTCCATGGGTATGGCACTAAATAGATAAATAAGTTTGGGTAGGATGGTGATTTTTATTATATTGGCTCGTCCTATCCATGAGCGGTTAATGTTTTTCCAATTGCTCAAGTCTAATTTTAGTTGTGTGGAGAGTGTTTTGTAGTTGTGCTCATATAGTTCATGTGTTTGTCTCAGGAGGTAGATTCCTAGGTATTTTATTTTGTCTAAGGTGATTTTGAATGGGATTTCTCTTTCTAGTTTTTGCTGCTGAGCTGTGTTGGAGATATATAGAAATGTTGATGACTTATGTGGGTTTATTTTGTATCCTGCAACTTTGCTAAAGTTGTTGATTATTTCAATTAGCTTTTTGGTTGAATCTCTAGGATTCTTTAAGTAGACCATCATGTCATCTGCAAAGAGTGATAACTTGGACTCCTCCGTGCCTATTTTGATGCCTTCAATTTCTTTTTCTTCTCTAATTGCTACTGCTAGTGTTTCTAGTACAATGTCAATTAGTAGAGGTGATAATAGGCATCCTTGTTTCACTCCAGATCTTATTTGGAATGCATCTAGTTTATCCCCATTGCAGATGATATTAGCTGATGGTTTTAGATATATACTGTTTATTATTTTTAGGAACGACCTTTCTATTCCTATGCTTTCTAGTGTTTTTAATAGGAATGGGTGTTGTATTTTATCAAAGGCTTTTTCTGCGTCTATTGAGATAATCATGTGGTTCTTGTTGGTTTGCTTGTTGATGTGGTCAATTATGTGGATGGTTTTCCTAATATTGAACCAGCCCTGCATCCCTGGTATAAATCCTACTTGATCATGGTGGATGACCCTTCTGATCACTTGCTGGAGTCTTTTTGCTAGTATCCTATTTAAGATTTTTGCATCTATATTCATTAGGGAGATTGGTCTATAGTTTTCTTTCTCTGTCTTTGACCTGCCTGGTTTTGGAATCAGTACCATGTTTGTGTCATAAAAGGAGTTTGGTAGAACCCCCTCTTTGCTTATTAAGACAAATAGTTTGTATAGTATTGGGATTAACTGTTCTCTGAATGTTTGATAGAATTCACTGGTGAATCCATCAGGTCTGGGTATTTTTTCTTAGGAAGTTCTTTGATGGCCTGTTGGATTTCATTTTCTGATATGGGATTATTTAAGAATTCTATTTCTTCTTCTGTTAGTCTAAGCAGTTTGTATTTTTGTATATATTCATCCATATCACCTAAATTGGTGTATTTATTGCCATATAATTGGGCAAAGTAATTTTTAATGATTGCCTTAATTTCCTCTTCATCAGAGGTGATGTCCCCCTTTTCGTCTTTGATGCTGTTAATTTGCTTTTCTTCTTTCCTTTTTTTAATTAGATTGACCAGTACTTTGTCTATTTTGTTTGTTTTTTCAAAGTACCAGCTTCTTGTCTTATTTATTAAATCAATAGTTCTATCACTTTCGATTTTATTAATTTCTCCCTTAATTTTTAGGATTTCTAGTTTGGTTTTCTGCTGGGGGTTTTTAATTTGGTCACTTTTGAGTTTTTTTATTTGCATTTCCAATTGATTGATCTCTGCTCTCCCTAGTTTGTTAATATATGCACTCAGGGATATGAATTTACCTCTGATTATCGCTTTGGCTGCATCCCAAAAGGTTTGAAAGGATGTCTTGCCATTGCCATTTTCCTCAATGAAATTATTAATTGTTTCTATGATTTTTTCTCTAACTAAACGATTTTGGAGTATCATATTGTTTAGTTTCCAATTAGTTTTTGATTTGGTTTTCCATGTACCATTACTGATCGTTATTTTTATTGCCTTGTGATCTGAAAAGGCTGCATTTATTATTTCTGCTTTTCTGCATTTGTGTGCCATGTTTCTGTGACCTAATGTATGGTCAATTTTTGTGAATGTGCCATGTGGTGCTGAGAAGAAGGTGTATTCCTTTTTATCCCTATTTATTTTTCTCCATATGTCTATTAATTCTAATTTTTCTAAGATTTCATTCACTTCTTTTACCTCTTTCTTATTTACTTTTTGATTTGATTTATCTAAATTTGATAATGGTTGGTTTAAGTCTCCCACTAATATGGTTTTACTGTCTATTTCTTCCTTCAATTCTCCTAGTTTCTCCATTAGAAATTTGGGTGCTATATTATTTGGTGCATACATGTTGATTAGTGATATTTCCTCATTATCTAAAGTCCCTTTTAACAAAATATAATTACCTTCCCTATCCCTTTTGATCAGGTCTATTTTTGCTTTGGCTTTATCAGATATCATGATTACCACTCCTGCCTTCTTTCTGTCAGTTGAGGCCCAGAAGGTCTTACTCCATCCTTTAATTCTGACCTTGTGGATGTCTACCTGCCTCATGTGTGTTTCTTGGAGACAACATATAGTAGGGTTTTGGATTCTAATCCATTCTGCTATTCGTCTACGTTTTATGGGTGAGTTCATCCCATTCACGTTCAAAGTTATGACTGTCACTGGTGGACTCCCTGGTATTTTGATATCCTTCCCTAATTCTAACCTTTCTTCTTCAACTCTACCTTTTAGTCCAGTGATTTACTTTAAATCAGTCCCCCTTGTCCCCTCCCTTGATATGTTTCCCTTTCTAGTCCCTCCCTTTTTGTTCCCTCTCCTCCCCCCTCTTCTTCCCTCCCTTTTTAGAGTTCCCTCCCCCGTACCCCCCTTGGTTTTCCCTTCTCCCTTCCCTTGTTGGGTAAGATAGAATTCAAGATCCCAATGGATCTAGATGTTCTTCCCTCTCAGAGTTGATTTCCCTGAGAGTAAGGCTTAAGTAAAAACTCTCTTCCTCTCCTTCTTATAGGAGTTTTCTTCCCCTCCCCTTCCCGTGTGAATCTTTGTGTGAGAAAGATTATTCTATTTGGTCTTTCTTTTCCCCCTATTTACACATTACATTTTCCCCACATGTTAGTATACCTAGATTGATATAAATGCAGTCCTTATAGAAGAGAGTTTGAGTAAAAGAAAAAGATAACATTTTTCTCCTTTTCCTTTTCCTTCATATTTACCTTTTCAGGTATTCCATGCTCTTTGTTTTTCGATATTGAACTTTCCACAGAGCTCTGGTCTTTTCTTTGCAAAAACTTGGAAATCTTCTATTTTGTTGAATGTCCATACTTTCCCTTGGAAGTATATAGTCAGTTTTGCTGGATAGCTGATTCTTGGTTGAAGACCCAGCTCTCTTGCCTTTCTGAAAATTATGTTCCATGCCTTAAGATCATTCAGAGTGGAACTTGCAAGGTCTTGTGTGACCCTGATTGGCATTCCTTTATCTAAATTGTCTTTTTCTGGCTTCTTGTAGGACTTTTTCTTTTGTTTGAAAGCTTTGGAATTTGGCAATTACATTCCTGGGAGTTGTCTTTTGGGGATTTAGTGTAGAGGGTGTTCTGTGAGCTCTGTCAGTGGCTGTATTGCCCCCTTGTTCTAGGATCTCTGGGAAATTTTCTTTGATTATATATTGTATTACAATGTCGAGTTTCCTGTTTATTTCTGACTTTTCTGGAAGTCCAATTATTCTTAAATTATCTCTTCTCCCTCTATTTTCCAAGTCTGTCACCTCGTCAGTGAGATATTTTATGTTCTCTTCTAACTTCTTGGTTTTTTGGCTTTGCTTTATTAATTCTTGCTAGTTGTCTTTGAGTTGCCTGATTCTGACTTTTAAAGCCTGGTTTTCCTTTTCAGTTTGGTCAAACTGGTTTTGTAGATGCGTGAATTTCTTTTGCATTATTTCCCATTTTTTCTCCCAGAGGGCTTCCATCTTTTTGATCTTTTCCGATTCAAATTCTTCATGGGTTTGTGGAGAGTTTCCATTTCCTTTGGAAGGTTTTGGAGCATTTGCTTGTGTTTCTTCTTCTATCTCCTTGGTATTTTGTATTTTTGCTCCATAAAATGTATCCAAAGCCACCCCCTTCTTCTTGTTTTTCTTGGAGTTTTGGGGCTTTTGTGCTTCTGTGGAGTTTGCCATATCTATCTGAGTGGGGAGGACTAGCTTTTCTTATCTCTGTCTGGTGTTCAGAGGTTTTAGCCCTAGGCACATTGTCTGTTCTATGCAGTTGTTGTTCTGTCTTCCCGGGGAAGCCAGGAATTGTTGGTGTTTCCGTGTTACTGCCCTCCTCAGTTCCCTCCCGATGCTTCTCCGTTGCCTTACTTCCAGACTCTGAGCCTGGCTTGGCCCTTTCCTCAGGGTGTTTGTTTCTGTGCCTTAGCCGGCCAGGAGAACCAGCACTCTGAGGGGTGGGGGGCGCAGCTTCCTGGAACTAGGAGGGCTCCTGAGAGGATTAGCTTTCCCTGGGTTGAACTGAGTATGCCTTGAGGCAGGGACCTTCAGGATCCAGCTAGGGGGTTATAAGCTCCCCCCATCTCTCTCTGTTTCCCTGCTGTCTGTGTTGGGTGCCCCCTTGTCTGAGTCAGGTTGTTTTCAGGAAGCGGCCTTCAGAATAGCCGGCCCTGAGGCTCTGAGGTTCCCTCTGCTGCCTTGGACTCGGTGCTCTGGGTTGGGGGGGGATGGGTCCTGGGACCTTCCTTCTGTCTACCCCTTAGGTCCGAGTGATCTTGGGTTCTGGCTTTTGGGGGAGGGCGCGTACCTTTTGATCCAGGTCTAGGAGGAGGATTCCCGGGGTCTATGCTGTTGATCGTTTTGAATTTCGGTGCCCTAGGAGCATATAGTTTGAGTTCCGTAGGGAAGGGTTTCCGGAGATCTGAACTTTAGCTTTCTCTAAACCGCCATCTTGACCGGAAGTCCAGTACCAAGTACTTTAAAGCCTGTGAGAAAGCCCAGATCGTCAGCTTAGCTTACTAAGAGAACTAAGAATATTAGAGATTGTTTAATAGTGAACATTCAGTCTAATGACAAGGATATTAATAAAAGATGTATCCATGCGCACTAACCAAGTTTGGGGGAAAGAGGGTTTAATTTGGTCAAACATAATGTCTTTTTTGGTAACCAGTTGGTTAAATAAATCAAGAAGTTGTTTAAAAACTTTAGCCAGTTTTTATGTTTCTGGCTTAATTCCATTATTCTCCATTTTTCTCTTTCCTGGTCTTGCTTTAAAAGTCATTCATAGATGTAATAGAAGCCTTTGTGATAAAGTTTAGGGGATGAAAAATACTTAAATTGGACAGAAATGGCATGTGTCAAATTAACTTTGGCAGAAAAATACTTCCAGAATGTTTGAAACTGTATCAATTCCTTTCAAAGACCAGAAATCCTCCAAAGCCCAATGTGTGTGATGGGCTACAATTATTACTCTTTCAAAAGGTTAGGCTGAATTTTTGTTGTGCCTAAGAGCAGCAAAGGCACAGGAAAAACTATGTAAAACTTGGGTGCTCCTCACTGGAGGCTCTTCATCATGGGCCAAAAGATTTATAGGAAGACTTGATTATTTGAAAATTATTTCAATGAAAATTATTCTCTTTCATTTAATTTCAGAAACAAAGGAAGATTACAGGGGGAAAGATCCATGGAATTTTAAGAGATTCTCTTGCTAAATGAAATTGGAAGGAGTTAACACAAGGTTATATAGATGGTTAACATCCAGAATACTTTGCAGAGAAAGAGCAATTAAAAAACGAATTCTGTTTTGTCTCTTTGATCATTGACTATACTATCATGTCAAGGAAGGAATAAAGTCTTAAAAATCCTAAAAGAATCTAGAATCATAAATCCAGAGTTGAATAGGAACTGAGTCTATCTAATTTAACTGAATAATTTTCCATGTGAAGAAATTGAGGTCCATAAAGATTAAATGTACATTGTGTAACTTGTCTGTATTTACTCAGAAAATGGGGAGCAGAAGAGGAATTTGCACTCAGGTCTTCTTACTATTGTCATTGTTTCCCTCTCTACCTCCCAATGTACTCTGATGTATATGTCATATAGAACACTATAAAAAAACCTCAGAAAGGATCTTATAGGTCATCTAGTACAACCCTTCCCTTTCACAGATGAGAAAGCCGAGTTTTAGGGAGATGCAATAATTTGCCTCATCTCTCATGAATCGTAAATAATGGAGCAAGGATTTCAACCCAGTTCCTCTGACTCCAAATCCAATATTCTTCTCCCTTTAAAAAATAAACTCAGAAATAGAAACAAGTAGAAAAATATTCAGTAAGATTTTTCAGAGCCATTCTGTTAATTTTAGAGACATATTTTTGTGAACTGGATATCTAAAAAATAATAAAATACTGATTGCAAAAGTAATTTTACATATTTTCAATCAACAGTCAAAACATTTACTATGTGCCAGACACTGTGCACAGCACTAGGAATAAATTTACAAGCAAAAAGACTCCTTGCTCTCAAGGTGCTCACATTCGATTGGGGGAAGACAACACTTCATGTCCTCATTCACAGCTTGCTTCACAGTAGTCTTCTGGGAATTTCCCCTTGGGTAAGATCTGGGACTGTCTCTTTAGGTTGAACTGACATATCTTGTTCCCAATAGGAAAGCTCCTTCAATCTGTATTGACTTGTAGATATATATTCTCATAGGTTTCCTTTTGCTGATTTCTGTTTTACTATGAATTTCTTTGCTATTTGCTTCATGTATTCATTGTGGAACTGGAATTTTGTGGGAAAGGAGTCAAGTCTTGAATGTAAAGAGCCTTTCAATGCTTGCTTATGTTTCTATGCAAGTACAGTCAATCTTCAACTTTTGCAAGAGTAACATTCCTAGAAAGTGGCATAAAATGATGTTTGTACTTTGAACTTATGGGAAATAGGGGCTGAAGTTCTCAAAACTATCAAAATCTATAATCTTTTATGAGAGATCACTGAAAACACACTTTTCTGCACACAATTTTTATAACAAAATATTAATTCTAATAACTTGTAATTTCCCCAACAAAGTAACCATGAAATAATTCATCAAATGCAACGCATAAAATAAAATTGTTAGCATGCAAAACATTTTTTCTCATTAATAATTTCTTATAATTTTGTGACCTTTTGGGTAACATCTCAAAAAACAAAGCAAAAAAACACCCAACGATTTCATACAATTTTATATTTCTGTAAAAATCTTTACCTTTTCTGCTCTCAGATTTATGGATAGAAGAGGAATTTATGAGCAAATAAGAGACAGAGAACACTGCAAGATGTAAAATGGACAATTTTGAGTATATTAAATTTAAAATGTTTGTACAAATAAAACAAATGTAGCCAAGATTAGAAGGAAAGCAGAAAATTAGGAAACTTTTTTCATAGACATTTTCTTAGAGTTTTCATATCAAAAATATTTAGGAACTTTGTCAAATTTATTGGAATATCAGTCATCCCAACTGATGAATGGACAAAAGATATGAATAATTTTCACATGAAGAAATCAAAGGTACATATAGATTCATGAAAAAAATGCTCTAAATCACTACCTGACTAGGGAAATGCAAACCAAACCAAAACATTTTTGAGGTATCATCTCATAACCATCAGATTGTCTAAAATGAAAAAAAGGCAAAATGACAAATGTTGGAAAGGATATGGAAACATAATGACACTAATACATTGTTGGTGGAACTGTGAACTTTTCCAACCATTTTGGAGAGCAATTTGGAATTATACCCAGAGAGCTATAAAACTATTTATGTCCTTAGACCCAGAAATACCACTGCTAGGTCCCCAAGGAATTTGGGAAAAGAACCAAATATATATTTGGAACATAGAGGTTCTTTATATATATATTATATGTAATATATATGTAACACATATATATTATAGCTGCTCTCTTTGTGGTAGCAAAGAACTAGAAATCAAGGAGATGTCCACCAATTGGGGAATGGCTAAACAAATTGTGGTATTTGATTATAATAGAATGCCATAAGAAATGATGAGTAGATGATTTTTTCAAAATTAGGAAAGAACTACATGAGATAATGAAGGGTGAAATAAGTAGAACCAAGAGAACATTATATACAGCTACAGATTTAACATTTGAAGAATAACTTGTGAATATTCACCTCCAAATAATGAACTGAGAAGTTGAAGTGCAAAAGACATCATCTATATATTTTACCAGATGATGTCTTCTTTGGTGTGGGAAGGGCAAAGAGGGACTGAATAAAAAAATTAAAAGAAAAAGAAATAAAAATGGCAAATGAATTTAGGGGAACTATTAAAAAACCTAATAGTTTCTAAATTTTTATTATTATCCCAGAATCTATTCATTCATACCTACACTACCTTTTGAATTCTGAGAGACTTAGGAAACAAGCCAGTAGCAGAAAGAGGTGGAAGTTTGTGTCCTTGCTGAGATAATCACTCTGAGCACCCAGCCCTACCCCTACCCTTATCAACATTTGTAAAATGAGGAGGTTGAATTATAATCTTCAAAGTTCCTTCTTTCTCTAATATAGGCACTCTATAATTTATCTTCCAACAAAGTCTTTTCATAGAACCTGTTCTTCCCAATGTTGATTGCCAAATCTAATGACTTTTTGTCAGTTCTCATTCTTCTTGATCACTCTATAGTCTCTGATATTGTCTTTGAGGTTTTCATAACTCTCCTGACTATTTTCTTATATACACTTATCACTTACCATATGCCACTTACATATCCATATCTCTTACCATTCCTTATCAGGCTCCTTTTCTCAATCTTCATTAAAGTTATGACCAATAAACAGGGGATTACCACCAAGGATTTGTCCTGAGCTCTTTCCACTTATTCATCTTTGTTATCTTTAATAGCATCAAAAGCTCCCTGTTTAATTATCCTCTTCATGCAGACGATTCTCAGACCTATATATCTAGCCCTAACCCTTCTCCTGAGCTCCAATCTCACACCACCAACTGTCTTGTGAATGCCTGAAACTGAATATCCTATGATACTCTCAACCTCAATATGAATGAGTAAAAATTCCTGATCTTTCCCCTGAAACTCTGCTTTTTCTGAGTTTCTTTATTACCATCAAAGGATCTGCCATTCTTCTATTGCCAAATTTATAACCTTGATGTCATCTTTAACTTTTCATTTGTTCTCATCCAACATATCCAATCTATTGCCAATTCTTGTCTTTTCAACTTTGCAACATCTCATCTAAGTCCCCTTGACTCTACCCAGACAGCCATGAGTTTGGCCCGAAAGGGAAGGTTGAGGTTAAAAGGTTCGAGACAAGGAAATAATCTCTCTCCATTTCCTTGGACACAGTGTTGGAGGATGCATGTAGCTGGTTAGCTGGTTAGAATAGGCTTCAACTTCAACTATCTATCTATATGACTTTTTTTTTAAGTAAATATTAATAAACTCTATGGAAACTAAGAACCAGAGTTTTAATTTAATTTGGTTTTTATAGCTTTTGGTGACCTGAAGTCTTGGAAAAGAATCCTCATTTTTAAAAAAGCTTTTTATTATATAATAGAGAATAGGTCAGTTTTGTTCCCATCTCTGCTGCAAAGCTGATTTTCACCACTTTTCCTTTGCTGCTTTTGCTGGCCCCCCAACCCCACCAAAACTGCCTCTTTGCTTCTATGGATAAGCTGCCTGCCATAAAGTGGCTTCCAGCTCCCATCCCTGCTGCCATTTTGGTAAGATTATCCTCATGTGGGAGAGAGGAGTGGGCTAGACTGTCCCCGGCCCAGGCACCTAAGCATAGGGGGTACCCCAAGTTGGGTGGGTGTGCCTAGTATCTTGCCCTTGAGGCAGCTTTTCTAACAGCCCTCCTGAGGCCCTATGTGGATCTCAAGAAGGAGAGAGGGAAAAATATGATTCTTGGAAACAAGGAATGATGTTCTAAATTGGCTAAATAAATTTTTCAAAAGAAAAAAAATAATAAAGAGAGAGTGGTGATGGCAAAAAAAAAATAGAAGTAACCTCAGCTTCCCTCAGAATGGGGGCTGCTACTGCTGCCTCACAGCAAGCAGACCCATGGGGGTAAAACCTAATTCAACCTTTTGCTAGGGTAACTCAAGCAGCAAAATCTCAGCAGGGGCCCATGGTCCCCTCCCCACTGACCCTCTCATTGTACAGTTACACTACCCCATCAGCGGAGAGCTACAGGCTTCCAGCTTGGATCTGAGACTAGTTCCTGGCCCATGGTGGTGGCAGATCCCCTGCACAGTCTGGACCATGGCCTTGACCCCAGGTCATTCCTCTGTGGTGAGTGTGCCCAGTGTAGGAACTAGGGGCCCCTGCCCATGCTATCCATTGTACCTGGCTTCCAAGGCCTGCAACGACCCTAGCCAAGGGAGGGTTCCCAGCTCCTGATGGTGAGGGTGGGGAATGAAGTACCAGCCCAGATGGGGATCTCCCATGCCACCTGCTGGACCCCCACTCTCCTCCCTGCTCCCACCCCCACTTTGTCCCCCCATTATTGATCAGCCTCTCTCTCCCCATCTTATGACTCTTCCCCCTTTCCCACCCACTCAACTCCAACCTGAACATCAAATCAGACTCCAGAAACCACAGACAACTCAAATAATGGCCTGTTCTCTCTAGGGGATGTTTGCCTTTATGATAGACGAGGGAATTTAATAAATATTTGAAATAATACACCTTTCTCTCCATAAGACATTGAGAGATTCAGAGAAAAAAACCCCTTCCTTTGAAGATGAACCCATTGTGGTTATAAATAAGTTTGAAAGCATTTATAGAAGTTACAATCTGAGCTGGACAGAAGGGCAGGACTTGAGGCACACTCTGCTAATGAAAAGAGAAAGAAACATGGTCCTTTCTTGTGTTAATCAGTCCCAGGGAGAGGGGGATATTCACTGGCCCACTGAAGACTCTAAATGGGACCCAAATTCCACTAAAGATCACACATATCTATGCCAGTCAAGAAATGTGTTACTAAAAGCAATGAGAGCTTGTTCTGACAGGCTAAATTCAAAGACTTGAAATAAGGGGAAAATGAGAAACTATTTCAGTTCATGGATAGACTTGTAAAACTGGGATGCAGATATCTTGATCTAGGTCTTTCTAGGTAAAAAGATGTTAGACACATAAGAACACATTTTGTAAAAAAAAAAAAACTGTTGCAGGGTTCTTAGGAAATATTTCATGTCAAAATGCCCTGACTGGTCCATTATGGACCTTAATAAATTAAGGAGAGTAGTAGTTTATGTCTTTGATGACCATGAAAAGGAAGAGAGAGAGGAAGCTGAATTAGTAGATAGATTAAAGGAGGATAAAAATGAATTAGAAGAGAAATTAAGGAAGGAAATAGCTGAATTAAAGGAACAAGTAAAAGAAGGAGCTGTAAGCCAGACAGAGCTCATAACTCTTTTAAAGGAACATAAGAGTCAACCAATGACTTTTTTGTGGGAAGGAAGGCCATGTAGCTATGGATTGTAGAAACAGGAACAAAGAAAATAGAAACAAAAGAAACTTGAGAAATAATAAAACAATAATAGACCTTCTAACAGGATTGGTGATTGTAATAGGGTAAATTATTATTCAGACCATAATGCATTATGCCAAGGAATCTTATCACTGTGAGGTACCACAGAGAAATGGTCAGAATGACCAGAAGGATGGCCAAAAGTATGGCCAGAGGTGTGGCCAAAGGAATCTAGATGAATAATGGTACTCAGGAGGGGAAGGGACCTCAAAAAGTCTGGAGGTGAATTTTAAGCCCTTTTAGACCCCACTGCCTTATTGATGTTAATGGTTATAGTTTGTTCCCCTGCCCATAGTGAAGAAGTCTATGCAAAGAAATCTTTAATACAGATCTACACCCAAGAGACATGGTATATAATTTTCAGTGAGCCTTTCGAATAGCTATCAAAATTGGAGAAAAGGACCCTTGGATTCATTGCTCATATGTAAAAAGGGTACCTTCTACTGATACTGATTGACTGTATCCTGTCACATATATTGTATTTGCTGCTTGTTTTTTTTAAGATTTGATTTTGGTTTTAAGTTTATTTTTAATCTAATCTAAAATTGTTCCATTATACAATATCACTTTCAGTTACTATGTTTTGACTATTAGCTATATATTCTGTTCTGTATTAATTATTGTACTACTGTTTATTACAAATTTTTACCTGGTGAAAAAATTATGTACACTTACACTGTGGATCATGGCCAAGTTAGCAAGGAAATAGAGCTTACTTTTGGGTGAGAAACATTTGTGTTGTGGCTCTGTTTGGCTGACACATTGTCACATGGAATGTGAACTATGAATTCCTAATTTTTAAAATTATTGTTATTGTTTTTCTTTATATTTGCAGTAAGATATTTGTTTTTTTCTTTTCATTTTTTTGTACTTGAGTACATGGGATCAGTATTAATGTTTTTGATTTTAAAGGATAAGTTTACAATATCTATTAGTCCTAATACCAATGCATACCAAAAACTTTAGACTATGGAAACCTGCCATTGCTTGTTAAGTATTATGGGTCTTTAACTAATGATTGTGTCTGATTTCAGAAGTAGGGGTCACAAAAGAGCCACTGCAGTTCAAAGAAGCACAGGGTCAAGAAGAACAATAATTCCTATAGGATTGATGAAGGTCTGCTCCAAGACAGAGGACTTGTTTTGAGGTTTGAGGAAGTGGCTGTTTGACATATCCAGATGCTGGATTTCCCTGTGCCAGATTCCTACAAGTACCTTAGTTTGGCTTTCATTGGCTCCCCTATCCCTGAGATCAAAGGTAAAATCAGGCCAGGGAATCACATTTCCATTTTACCTCAGAATCTAGTCCCTTCTCTTTTATAGTATGACAATTTTTGGTAGTCTCAGCTGCTGATGGATAATTGCAATATTGCTGCAATTGTCCTGCAGGCTTGTAGGACATAAATCACTTTAATTGGTCCTTGCTGGTGATTCAAGGACCTTTTATGGGTTTATTCTTTTTTACTCGTAATTTTATACACATAAGATTTATATATATGTACATATATATATTATCCAGAATTTAATTTTTTCTTTTCTATTGTTTGGGGGGGGCAGGGGTTGGTTTTCTTTTGAGAATTGATTCATATACCTCAACTCAGCCATGTATCCTGGGTGATTGTAGTGATGGCTAGGCTAACACCTTCCTAAGGGTGGATTCCATAATTATCCTAAAATCCAAAGTTTAAAATCTTTCAAAGCAATTTTAGTAAACGAAAATTACCAATACCCTAAATTAATAAAATATATCTTTTTGGAGAAGGTACCATTAGGATGCCTACAGAAACCATACACTACATCAAGAGATCCAGAATGAACTTTAGGATACAATGAACTGAACTGAAGGGGTTTGAACATATCATTTATTTTGAATGTAAACTCTTATGCCAAAGAGTAGTGCCTCCTAATTGACTTTTTGTCAATATATCTACCAATCATTTTTTGTTTTCTTTCTCCTTTTTCTTTTCTTTCCCTCTTATCCCCAAATTGTAGTAATTATCTCTTTGTAAAGTGCAATACATCTCTAATAAAAGAAGCTTTAGAGGTATAAGCTACATATATGGAATGATTCCCTGGGGAGACCTGACATGTTAATCTTCTAGAAAACCCGAATAAGGAGATTTTAACATGCTGGTGTCCCAAATAATCAAAGGGGGATTGTATAAAGGGATCCCTCCTCCCCCTTCCCCTAATCACATACGGGGTTGTCCTACCTGCATCCCCATGCTGAGTGTACTACTTCACATGAGAGTGCTCTAGTGTGAGTCATGAGATGGTGGCCTATGTACTTGATAAGGAGATGACTGAATTTGACTCAGAAGGGAAGATAATGAAGTTCTAGATAATGAAGTGCTCTCTCTCTATTCCCTTGGACACAGTGTTGGAGGGCACTGGCTAAGAGCCCTGAGATGGAGATCCACATGGCTGGTGAGCTGGTTAGAATGGGCTTCAACATCCGTATATCTATCTAGCTTTTTTTATTCAAGTAAATATTAATAAACTCTACTGAAACTAAGAACCAAAGTGTTTATTTAATTTAGTTTTTAAAGAACCCATACTTAGTATTAATTCTAAGACAGAAAATAAGGGTTTAAAAAATGAAAGAGGATGGAGGGGGATAAGAGTGCTTGCTGGTTTTAAAAATAGATACAAAGACCTAGTTCTATAATTTTTCCACCCAAAATACTTCTTAAGCCCCATTGTTGATTGTGTTTCACTGGCTCTGAGTCTGAGGACTTCTTGTTGGAGGGTAAAAAGGGCTGGTGATATTTCATAGCCAAAACCCTTGAACACACAGCTTTCCAGGTAGGGAGCTGTGGAACCAATGCTCCAAATCTTTATGAACACTCCTTGAAATCACTTCTGAATCATCTTCCCCTCCCCCCCTTTTTTTTAACATAAGTGATTTGGTTCCCCCACCCCCCTTAATTGTGAAATAGGCATGAAGATATTAAGAGAGGTAAGAGGATGGGGGATGGTAATTTGGGAAGAGGGAGCTTTGTATTGGTAATCAGACTTAATGCTAAAAAACACCCAATTAAGTAAATAAAAATTGTAAGCTGTGTCGGGAAAAAATGCAAATAAGGCAGCTTAGGGGGAAGATTTTAAGTGGTCCTGTGGTTAAAATTATGCTCTTGTTTATAGGGGAAAATGGATTTCCAAAAAATCTGTATACAATTCGGTGAATTATGCAACCACCCCTATTACGTAATTGAATAACAACATAATCCCCCATAATGACAGTCAGGCCAAAGCCATAGAAAGTCTCAGGGTAGCTATGCAATTATTATTTTCTGTATTTGAACACTCAGGAATCCAGGGTCTTGTAACATTCAGTTGGCCACACTTTGATGCTTTGGAAAGGAAAGTCATCAGCATCCTTTCCCCAAATTTAGATTCTCAGGATGTTTTTAGCGTGAAAGGTCAGTTAACAAAAGAAAGCCCTTAAAACAGAACCTGCCATTTTTTTTTTATCAACCACCAGTGTTGTAACCAGGAATTCTCCCACAAAACCTCTAGATAAATAACACAGTTTATAAAACTTGCCACAAATTCTTGCATCAATCTGTAGAGATGACTTGGAAAAGTCTCCTCCAAACTATTAATTACTAAGAGGAGGAGAAATCCTAAAATATAAAGAAAATATAAATATAGTAAATTCTCAGTTTTTCACTTTGAGAATTGCCTACAGTCTGGGATCTCTCATCAGTATTGTGTTAGAGCCAGTTTGGACTAGCTCACAAAAGCTGAATGTTAGCATTTACACCTCTGAATTTGCAAACATTACAAATCAGAATCCAATTTATTACTTTGATAATTGTATAAACTTAAGAAAGTGTTGGAGAAAATGTTAATAATGCATACTGAACTTTTAAAAGAGTATTGAGTATATTTCCTCCCTTCCCCTTCCCCTGGGCAAGCTAGTTAATTATTAGCACACTGCCAGCGTATTACCCAGGCTATGAATGGTAGGAATGAGCCCAACAGTCAGAGGTTGAGAGGGAATGGTTATTATGGATATCTATATCTATTTATGTCTATATCTATCTTTATCTGTATCTTTAATTTCTGTCTCATCTCTATATCTTCATATCTGCATCTATATCTATATCTGTATCTCTATATATGTCTTTATCTGTATATCTATGCATGTATCTATTTCTGTATCGTTATTTGTATCTCCATCTATGGCTATCTGTATCTTTTTCTGTCTGTATTTCTATCTCTATCTATGTCTATATTTCTATTTGTCTATATATATGTCTATATACATAGACATATATATTCTATCTATAGCCATCTGTATCTACGTCTATGGCTATAACAATAAATGTTACTGGTGTGAATGTGTACTTATTTTCCAAAGTTAGTGATATCAATGACTTTGGGATTATCTGTAGATTTATTTGTATTGGCCTCTACTCTGCCAACATGGAATCTAGAAACTCCAAACTTATAGCCTAGTAAGATTTGATGAATCACAAGTTTTAGGACTAGATTGTAAGTTGAAGACCCCAAAGCTTGTACTTGTTCCCTGTTCCCATGAGAACCCACCCTGAAGGGAAACTCAGACTAGCAGTTTCAGAATGATGGACTCTAAGGTAAATAAACAAGACATTTATGGTGGGGGCTAACCCACGCTGAGTGACTCTTTAGCACAGTAGGCAGGGCATCAGTCTCGTAATCAAGTTCAATCCTCAAAAGGAGGGTGTGATGTACTGGGAGAAGCTTCTGGAGACAAAAAGAGTCACTCTAATTGGGTTTAGCCCCCACCTAAAGTGTATTGTTTATTTACCTTAGGGTCCATCAGTCTGAAACTACTAGCCTGAGATTCCCTTCAGGGTGGGTTCTCATAGGAACAGGGAGCAAGGACAAGCTTTGGGGTCTCCAACTTACAATCTAGTCCTAAAACTTGTGATTCATCAGATCATACTAGGCTATAAGTTTGGAGTTTCTAGATTCCATGCTGACAACCCTTTTTCAGACTTCTATTGCCTCTTTCCTGAGTTATTGCAGTAGCCTCCTAATTTCTCCCTGCTTCTAGACTATGCCTTCTCCAGCTGAAACATATGCCGATCAATCAAGAATTTATTAGATGTCTACCATTTTCCAGATACCAAAGTAGGTCCTAAAAGTATTGATAAAATGGTGATTCAGTACTGGTCAACAAGGAACTTACCTTCTACACAGTCTATCTTCTTTAAAGCTGCCAAATGGATATTCCTAAGACCTAAATCTGTCTATATCATTCTTCTAATCTAAAATATTTAGTGAGCCCTGTCAACATGGAGTCCAGAAACCCCAAACTTGTAGCCCAATAAGATTACCTTAGGGTCCATTATTCAGTCTGAAACTGCTAGCCTGAGATTCCCCTCCGGGTGGATTCTCACAGGAACAGGGAACAAGTACAAGCTTTGGGTTCTCCAACTTACAAGCTAGACCTAAAACTTCAGGTTCATCAGATCTTACTAGGCTACAAGTTTGGGGTTTCTAGATTCCATGTTGACACCCTCTATTGTCTCTAGAGTAGGATCGAATGTATTTAGACTGGTATTTAAAGTCTTCCATTGTCTGCTTCTTTGTACTCCATTCTATTTTATATTATTCTCTTTCACACACTCTCTTTTCTAGACAAACTGACTTAGCAGTTGTTCTCTATACACAGCATCCTAACCTTCACATTTGTATTTTTGCATAGTGGAATGTAACTCTTGCTAATTCTACCCATAAATGTATATAACACATTTTATTATATTTTACATAGAGGATCTTTTTAAGTTAAACATTTATTGAATGCTCAATCATAATGGATAACTAAAAATTCACTAAATGAATTTTTTTTAGATTAACAATTAACTTTACTTAAAAATAAATGGCAACTAGGTGATGCACTGGACAGAGCTTGGGGCCTAGAATTAGGAAGATCTGAGTTCAAATCTAACCTCAGACTTTACTAACTGTATGAACCTGGGCAAGTTGCCTAGCCTTTGTTTGACTCAGTTTCTTCATCTATAAAATAGGGATAATAATAGTCCCTACCTTGCAGGGTTGTTGTGATGATCAAATCAGATAATTGTAAAGTACTTACTCAGTCCATTGTGTAGCATATAGTAAGTACTATGTAAATGTTAGTGAATATTATTAGTAAATATAATTATATGATAATATTATATATGATTATATAATATAAATATAATATTAGTTATTATTAGTAAATATAAACTGAAAATGTGTCCAATGAGTTAAAATCCTTCCTTATTCATAAGATGCAAAATAACTTTTCCAACCATATCTTCTTGACTAGCATCCTTGCTTCTAGATCCTAAGATCTTAGCCACATACTTTATTATGGTGGGCTTACAATGGAATTTAAAGACTGAGTAGAGGCACATGCTTATGTAGTTTAAATTTTTAACTTCTTTTTCATTCTTTGCAAAAGGAAGAATTCAAGAACTATAAACCATGGTCTGAGCTAGAGAGGTGAGAGAGAGAATATGCCAATTCCTTCTGGCTCAGCTTTTAATATCACCACTTCCACCTTCTTCCTGCTGCAGCATCTGCACAATTACTCTGTTTTTTCTTTTTTTTTTAAAACCCTTCCCTTTTGTCTTAGAATAGATACTAATTATCAGTCCCAAGGCAGAAGAATGATAAGGACTAGGCAATTGGGGGTTAAGTGACTTGCCAAGGTCCCACAGATACCAAGTCTCTGAGATCAGATTTGAACACAGGACCATCCATTTCCAGGTCTAGCTTTTTGTACACTGAGCCACCTAGTTGCCCCTCTCTTTCTGTTTCTGACATCAAATTTATATAAGTTCTTTAGAGTGTGACCAAGTCTCTACCCAAATGAAATAGATTTTCCCTCACACCTAACTGAAATATCTTTGATCAGTTCAAGGAGGACTTTCCTCACTCATATCATATCTTGTTGTAAATGATTAATTCAATAAAGAAGTGCTCTTGCCTAACAAAATTATCATTATGTGGAGTGGAATAAACAATAGACCTGTGTTCTGGGACTCTCTGTGCTTGGTAGAGAACTAATCTAGATTTTTCTAACATCAAAATGGAACCAGTGATTTACTTGAAAGTATCCCAGGGACTTAAAAGAGTTAACAATGGCTCCCTATTACCTTCACAATCAAATACAAAATCTTGTTTGACTTTTAAAGCCTTCCATAATCTAGCTACTTCCTATTTTTCCATTCTTCTTATACCTAGTGCCTTACCCCTACTGCATACTTTGGTATTCAGCAATGCTAGCCTCCTTGATATTTTTAGAAGAGTTTACTCCATCTGCCCACTCCAGGTGTAAACTGAGTCCGAAAGCCCATTGGTATGGGACTCTCTCCTCATTTGCCTTACAGATATTTTTACTCGCTGTCCCCCCTGGCTAGAACTCTTTCCCTTCTCATTTCTACCTCTTGGGTTTCCTTCAAGTCTGGTCTGAAGTCTGTAAGGATTATTTGTAGATAGTATTTAGTTAGTCTTGAAGGATTTAAAGGAAGTTACTATTTGTGAGCAGGTGAAGTGATGAAAGATAAAGAGTCTAGATGAAGTGACTCCTAAGGTGCTCTCACATTTACTCTTCCTGGGCTGTGATGCTAAGGGGGTAATTCAGAAATATGTGATTGCCCTGTGATGGGATATTGAAGGGAACTCTCCCCTACTGGATAATGGAAGGGGAACCCTCAAATTCCCCTACACAAACTGGCCAATAAGACAAGCCTCCCAGAGGGGTCCTGACCAGCACTAGCAATGGCTCAGAGTACCTCAGAGAGTAGCTCCCTCATAGCTCCTTTAAATAAATTCCATTTGTAGTATCTGACTGTGGTTGAATGGTGTAATAGATGTTGGATATTAGGAAAGTGGGGAGTTGGGTTGAGGGTAGCGGGGTCCCTATTTTTTTCTAAGTCCCACAAAGTCCTTCGTTCTGTTAGCTTCAGAGCCAGATCAGGACTTCTCCTGATCTCCAACTAACTCAGGCTAAATTAAATATTAAAGGGACCAGGGAAAGAGTAGAGCAGATGCAATATGGCTGCTAGGGGAGCCCAGCTCTCAGGCCTTGAGTTGGAGGACCCCACAGGTCCGACGAAATCAAAACCTCTATATAGATGTTATTAGAGATATTAAGATGTTGTATCACTCTTCTGGAGAAGTCAGAAGGCTAGTCACTTGGAAATCCTTCAGTTGGCTCTTGACAAATCTCTAGTAAGGTAAGACACTTCCTCCTGCCTTGAGATCCAGTCTCAAAAGGCCAGAGCTCCTCCCAGAGCTCTCCCAGGTCCTTTTTCTTCTCCCATGATCCTCTGTTACCAACAGTCTTTGCCCGTCAATCATGTCTTCTCCCAATGTTCCATCCTTGCCTTTGCATTCTGCTCTTACAAGTCCTTTTGCAAAAATAC
The DNA here is from genome assembly GCF_027887165.1 of Monodelphis domestica. Lineage (NCBI taxonomy): Eukaryota > Metazoa > Chordata > Mammalia > Didelphimorphia > Didelphidae > Monodelphis > Monodelphis domestica. Next base: position 102,140,280 of record NC_077227.1, on the reverse strand, counting down.
TTTTCTGTTCCCTCTTCAGGCCAGCTCCTTTCTTCTATTATTTATCTCTCATTTAGCCTGCATTTATCATATTTGTACATAGTTCTTTGAATGTTGTCTTGAGCATTAGACTGTGAGCAGAAATATATGTTTTGCCTTTCTGAGTATTCTTGGTGCTCAGCACAGTGCCTGACACATAGTTGATGCTTAATAAATGCTTATTGACTGACTGTCCCAGAGTAGGTGCTTAATAAATGCCTCTTTACTGACTGACCACTATTATGGCAGATCTTAGAAAAGTCATATAACCTCTGGGCCTCAGTTTCCACATATGTAAAGTAAGGAGATAGATCAACTCCTTTCAGTGTCCAGGTCCTATGAGAAGTAAGGAAAGACTTTAAAGTCCCTTCCAAGTTTAAACACCATATGATTCTAGAAAGCCTTCATAACATGTGGTAGGGATCTTATAAATACCTTCTAATAGCCATCCTAATAATTTATGATGATGTTCATAGGCATATTTTCTCCCTTTGTCAAAATAGAATTGATAGGAGCTTTGTAAAGACGACTGACAAGAGAATTGGGGATATCTTGCTCTTGGGAAATAGCTCAGGCATTAAGAGAATTGACTTCAGCAAAAAGTAACAATCAGATAGGACCTTTTTCCTATGTGATGCTGTGCAATTTAAAAAGAATAAAGAGCAGAGGGTTGAGCATGCTTGATAATTTTTGTAGTCTAGCTACTTTAAAAATTGTTGTTATTGTTTTGAATAATTTTGCTGCTTTTGAAAAAGACCTTTACACTTTCATAAGGGGAAAAAAGGAAGGTAAAAAGGGTCCACTGATGAAAGGGTGTCTTTCATTCAGTGCTCCAGGCACCATGGTGGAGAAGCCAGAGTGGATACCTACCCATCATCAGAGGTAGGAGTAGGAAACAGGGGCCACCTGGGAGAGCTGAGAGCCACTCTGCATAGGTATAATGCAAATCAAAACCGATGAATGGCAATTTAGAACATAAAAGCCAAGGAAGAGAGTGAGAAAGAAATAAAGAGAAACAAATCCCCAAATCAACTTCAGCCTTGTGAATCAGGGCAAGGTCAAAAAAAGTAACAAAGCCAGGTGGCCAGAAAAAGAAAAAGAAAGGATCAACCTGGACAATAGATAATGAAATATCTCTGTTCCCTAAGCCAAGAGGAGGGAGCTATTAGTGAAGAATGTTGTATACATGGGCAGATGAAGTCACTGGATCAGGTAACTATTTCGATGTTTTTGTTACAAAGAAATATACAATTTTAGGGCTGGGAAACATTTGAGGGAGAAAGAGCAGAGAAACATTTTTGGAAATTACTAGAATATTTTAAAAAATACATCTGTTTAGCTTAAAACAAACAAGCATTGCACCAGAAGTACTTCATGTTTAATGAAGAAATAGACATTTACGAACTTAGCTCTTGTCTTCCGAGGAAGCAGACACTAATAGAATGAGTTCTGTCCCAGGGTCTGGAACTTTCTGAACTGCTAGCTCAGGCTTAATTAAAGAAAATTTTATTCTGAATTTAACACCAAATAGAGGAGGAGTTTTATATTCACCAGTTTGAGTCACTGAGCCCCTCGATTGGCTTATTTGAGATGTGTTCTTATGTTCTCTTCCGTTAAAAAAAAGACTAGCTATTGCTCTTCCATAAATATGTGTGTGTACATCTATCTATCTGTCTGTCTGTCTGTCTATCTATCTATCTATCTATCTATCTGTCTGTCTGTCTGTCTGTCTGTCTGTCTGTCTGTCTATCTATCTATCTATGCATCTATCTATGTACATCGCTATCTGTACACCAGATTCATAGTATAAGAGGATATTTGTATGTGAAACTGAAGAGTTCTATTAGGTATAGCTTGCTTTAAAAATATTGTAATATTTTGTCCTTTGTTTCTGAAGAAGACTAATGACATTACTGGGTGAAGTTTTGACTTGCATAATGAATTGGATTTAAGTGAGGCAGAATTGCAGAAAATTGTCAACCTCACCCTTTCTTTCAGTCATCAAACTCCAGTGGCAAGACAAAAAGTCAAGCCAACAAGTGATGGCCTGGGATGCAGTGGATGTATAATCGTAGGCAAGTCACCCAGCTCTTCTTTGCCTCAGTTTCCTTATTTGTAAAATGAAGATTCAATGACCTTTAAGTGTATATCTTACCTTTATAAGTATAATCCTATAGTCTACTAGTTATGGGACTATATGTAAATCACTGAATCTCTCATGACATTAATTTCCTCATCTATAAAATGAGGAAACTATCATTTAGATTATCTACTTATAGGTAGATTTTGAACAAAGAGCTTTGCTTGTCTTGAAGTACTATGTAGGAATGGATTTATTTTTATAGTAAACAATCAAGGTGGAACTAGGCAAGAAAATCTGCAGGGAGAAGAATCACAAACTGTATTCTAGTTGTGATTATAATTGACCTTTGAATTATCTTCCATAAGGGAAGGAGATGATGGAGCAAGAAGGATTTATTTAGCATCTACTATGTGCCAGGCACTGTTCTAAGCACTTTGTAAGTATTATTTCACTCGATCCTTACAACAACCCTGTGAGGGAGATGCTATTATCATCCCCATTTTACAGTTGAGGAAACTGGAGCACAAAGTGACATTCAAGGTCACACAGCTAATAAGTATCTGAGACAGAATTTGAATTCAGACCTTCCTGACTACCCTCTGGGTCACCTAGCTGCCAAACTTCCTTCAGTAGCAAAGATTATCCAGGCTTGTCCCTAATTCAATTTATTGTAGTCCTTTGCTTTTCAGAGTGGTTTTTGCAACATAGCCTGTTCCAAGATTACTTTGTCTATCTTTTGACTCTACTATACTACTATACTTTGTCTCTACTTTGTCTATCATCTGCCTGAAGTATGTCCTTTTCTGAGGTGATTTGGGACCTTTAAAAATAAGATGAGCCTCTGACAGTACAGTGTAAGGTAGCTTGTGAGGTATATTACATAGTCCCAATGGAGCAAAGGCATAATTTAAGCAGAAATCTTGCCCTGGTCACAAACTGGTATTTATCATTAGGTGTAAATGGCACTGACGGGCAGCACTGAATTTTCTATGAGCAGTAATGGGGAGGTGGGGTGGTAATTCAAATGACCTCTGGTTTTCTGGGTCTCGACTTTCTTGTGACAGAATATTTCTTCTGTAGGCATGCCCTTTCCTCATTTCCTCACACCTCTGTCTTCTAAACGCATCTTCTCTCCCACTCCCCCAATACATCTGGAATTTTGTTGTGCTAAAAAATTCTTAACTGTTGCCTCCTTCCTGTGACGTCAGAAATACAGCTTCCTTCACATCCTGGAGCAGTCCTATTCTGTGGTAGGACCAGCATTTTCATTCAATTCTAATGGGAGGAGAGACAAAATCCTAGGATAACCTGGGCACTACATTGGGAGGGCTAAATCTCATTGGATCAGCGATTCCTTTCTTCCCACCTGCGGTGGTCCAAAGATCATCCTTGGGAGTCTCAGGTTAAGCCACGAGCCTTCCCTAATATTAGGTAAAATGTGTCCTTAATGAAGGTGTCTTGCTATTAGCATCATTGGTCCCTGGCTCTTCTGAAGAGCCCTTTAAGTTTTCCAAAGCAGCAACAGTGGCCTCCTGGAGAACTGGGGAGGAGAGAGCACAAACCAGAAATATTTTTATTTTTAAATTCTACGTGGGAATTGCTTTTTGTTGTTTTGTTTTTTTAGATTGTCAACACATGTGGTTCCTTCAAAATGAGAAACCTGTCTGCTGAGATAGCAGTTGCAAAATGCTAACAATTTTTTTTGAGGATCAGCAGCCTCTGAAATTTCCCTTCTTATCCCACTCCCAGAAATTATGTCACTTGTAAGAAATGCCCTTACTGCTGGTGAAGAACTGAAAAGCCCAGGCCACTGTTTAATAAACATAATTTATCTAACTTGGCCTGTGGATCACTTCTCTATTGGGGGAAGAAACTCCTGATCCCAGCTACAATCTGGGTTAGAAAATGGGAACCCAATAACTTCCAACAAATGAGCTTTGCAGGTCTTTGAGACTTGCTTCAGATTGACAGAGACCCAGTTCTACTATTCATAGGACAGATTCCATTTTCAAAGAGCATAAGGGGAGGCAATAGGGTTCAACTGAAAGGTCTAATGGTCCTTGGGATGAAGAGACAGTACAGATAGCTTACTGGGGCAGCCAGGTAGCCCAGGGGATTGAGTGCAGAGCCTGGAGTCAGGAAGACTCATCTTTCTGAGTTCAAATCTGGCCCCAGACATTTACTAACTATGTGACTTTTAGCAAGTCACTTAACCCTGTTTGCCTTAATTTCCTCATTTATAAAATGAGCTGGACAAGGAAATAGCAACCCACTCCAGGACCTTTGCCAAGAAAACCCTAAATGGAGTCACCAAGAATTGGACATGATTTAAAAGGACTCAATAAAAACAACACAGATAGAAAGACCCCAGAGCCCTTAGGCTGCTGTAGCAGAGGAGATAGCATGGTCTGAAGATCCTTAAGGTAGAGATAATTATATTAGCTTCCAGAGGATATGTGGATCAAATGAAATAATTAATGTGAAAACACTTGATTGGTTAAAGTACAGTCCCTGGCACATAGTAGGTACTCAATAAATGTTTATTGCTTGATTGTCATTTCAGTCTTACCTACAGCTGGCTCTGCCACTAATTATGCCATATGAATGTAAAGTGACTTGACTGATATCAACATTAAGCTGCAATTAAACCATTTCTGACCATTTGATTTATACATACCTAAGTAAAGATGCATAAAGGTATAAAATATATTTTGTCTCCCTCCACATGGCTTAAAAGTTTGTCTCTAGAACTGAGAAAAATCTAAGCTAATTCCTCTGCGTGAATATATCTGGGAATCTGGGGGAATCTAATCATCCTTAAATTCTTCAGCATTGGCACACCTTTTTCACTGGTACTACAAATTAAAGAAAGTTAGTGAGCTCTAGTGAACATACTAGAAGGAAGAAAGCCCTCTCCTGTTTTGTCTTTTCCCCCCTTTTTCTGACAGATGATTCTATTGATTGTGCTGAAAGTCAGAAGATGTGGGCTTTAGTCCTGGCTGCTGCAGGACCTTGAAGAAATGATTTCCTCTTTCTGAGTCAGCTATAAAATGTCATCTATAAAATGAGGATGTTGAACTAGTCTCTGCGGTCCTCTCCTCCTCTAACAGTGACACTACCTCAGCAGCTCTCTAAGACCCTTCATGGGTCCCTGGCCCCTCTAAGAAAGCAGCCTTCTGACCCCTGGCTGCTTCATGCCTGGATGTATTTGCCTTCATGTTTGGATGTTTTCCAGTGAGGTGAACAAGCCCTTCCCACCACCCCAAGCATCCCTCCCTCTTTTTTAATGGGTCCTTGGCTTTTGCAAATAGAAGTCAACTCTATTGGCTTTCCCCTCACTGCTGGGAGACGAATAGCAGCCCCAGCAGCTCTGAATTCCTGACCTCCATGCAGCTATGAAGTAAAGCTTTGGGAAGAGGAAGGAGTAGTGGGGATATTTGCAAGGCCACTGTGGCCCACTCCAGGCTGTGCTCAGCTTTCACAAGGCCCCTTCCCAAGGAGTATCAAGTTACCCCAAAGAGGCCCACCAACACCAACCACTGTACTTCTGGCCCTGAGAGATGATAAACAAACAAAAGGCTGCAAGATAAATCACAGTTTATGAAGGGACCTTCAAGACTTGGAAGGTTTTTGTGCTTACCTCTTGCCTCCTAAGATTCTGCCTTTCTTTGCCAAAAATGACATTTTGCTGATTCTTAAAACACACACACACACACACACACACACACACACACACACACACACACACACCACAAAACAATAACTGTTGAGGGCAGGATTTTACAAGCCAGATTGGAATGATTTCATTGTCCTCCTTGTGGCTGGGGAGAATGTGCATATGGACTCCAAATCTCTACATGTAAATTGTACTCTAGCTTCTTAGAGCATTATTTCAATAATTTAGTAAATTTAAAGGGGGGGGGAAACACAAAAATTAGCCCAATCCATAAAAAGAATTTCCTTTTTTTCTGAGTAGGTTCTCATCGATACTATTTAATTTAGTCCTTTAGCATCTCATGCCTGGACTTCTTCAATCATTTCCTAGCCAGTATTCCTGCCCTTAATCTCTTCCTTCTCTCCAATTCATCATCCATGTAGTTAACAAATTAATCTTAATGAAGCCCAAGTTTGATCATGTTCTCAGTGGCTCCCTATTTCCCAATTCTAGACTCTTTGGTCTAGTATTCAGTATTTTCTATGATCTGACCCCAACTAGCCACTGCTAAGCACAGGGCCTGGCACATAGTAGGTACTCAATAAATGTTTATTGTCATTTCAGCCTTACCTACAGCTGGCTCTGCCACTAATTAGCTCTGTTGTTCTTAGGCAAAAAACATTTAACTTTTCTTGGCTTCATTTGTTCCTGTCAAATATAGGACAGCTAGGTGGCACAGTTAACAGAGCACTGGCTCTGGAGTCAGGAAATCCAGAGTCCAAATGTGATCTTAGACACTGACCTTCATGACCCTGGGCAAGTCACTTCACTCTGTTTTACCTTAGTTTTCTCATCTATAAAATGAGCTGAAGAAGAAAATGGCAAACTACCCCCCTGTGTCTTTAACAAGAAAACTTCAAATGAGGTCACAGAATGATGGATATGATGGAACAACAACAACAAATGGAGGTACTCTCACCTTCCCTTCTTGTTTCACCAGGTGTATTACAAAGATGAATGAGATAATAGATCTGAAAGTACTTTGACAGGTTAAAGGTGCCTTGTGATCATAAAGTAATCCTTCCCCTCATATCTCTTTTCTTCCAGAAAACCGACTTCATTTCCTGACTCTATTTGCTCCCCAAATTCCCAGCTTAATGCTACATCCTCTCTGACCATTCCAGCTTTCTGTGATCTCTTCTTTCTCTGAGTTAGGGCAGTGTGGAGTAATGGATAATGTATTGGACTCAGAGCTCAGAAGATCTGAGTTGGAATCCTGCCTCAGACAGTTATTGGGACTTGACTCTTATGTGTTTCAGCTTCCTCAGAGAAATAAATGAGATAATGTTAAAGTAAAGCACTTTGTAAACCTTAAAGCATTGTAATAAAAACCAGCTGTTATTATTATGATTTCATAACAGCCTCCGAACTACCTATTTAACCTGTAGCATACACTGTTGAATATTGTTAGGTGGTTCCTTTCCACCCTTCATCTTTGATTGATGTGCATATTTTTTTTCTTTTGCTTATAGTCCTTGAGGGACTTTCTTCCTAAACTGGTTATCTGTGCATCCTCCACAAACATCCACTGAGTACCTCCTACTGCCAGGCACTTAGATTTTATAGATACAAAGACAAAAATGAAAAAGATCCTGACTTCAGGGAACTTATATTCTATTATGTGTGATGATAGAAACCACTCCCGAAGTTTGTCCTACCCCGCTCCCCATTTTTGCATGCATATGGAGCGGGATGTAGGGATGCGAGGGATAAAAGGTGTGGGACGGAGTTTGCTCAGTCTCTGTCTGTGTCTGTCTGTCTGTCTGTCTGTCTGTCTCCCTCCCCTCCTCTCCCTGGAGGTTGGCGCTGGAGGGCTTTTGTGGGGATAGGAGGGCTTGAGATTTCCGCTTAGGTATTTTTCTGGATAGGTGAGATTTGTGTCCCCTTCCTTCATTTCCCTTTTTTCACGTCTCCATTTTTATTCAAGTGACATTGTTATGAGCTACTAACGATGAACTACTAACATATGTTAACAGATACGCATGTAAGTATATTACAAAATGAATACCATGAAATTTTAGGGGGAGATATGCACAATTGGGGGATCAGAAAAAGACCTCATTCATGCAAAATATTATTAAATACAAAATTTCCCATATCTCCCCCCACCATTCCAGACCTTGTACTCTAGTAGATATTCAATAAATGTTTGTTAATTTATGGACAAATCCATGATTAAGAGTGGGTGAAAGAGATTAGGAGTTATTTAGTATCTTTGTCATTTCTATATTCACAGTTATTATTTTATGGCAGTGGTTGGTATCTCCAATGACTAAATTATATATTTTTCCTAATTAAGTTTTCTGTTGAACACAGCTCATACCAAGGACTATAGGGGGCATAGACTGAATCACTCAGCATACTTACCTTTCATCATCATCATCATCATCATCAGTAGCAACAATAGAAGTGATAATTGTAGTAATAAAAGTTCACATTCTATGTATCCCCAAATCAGAATCATGGAATCACAGTGTTAGAAGGGACCTCAGTGTTCATGTTGTTCAACCCATCCATGATTAAGAGTTCCTTCTACAACATATCCAACAAATGTTCATCCAGCCTTGACTTTAGTTTTAGAAGTCACGCCTCAGAGATGTTCTTTGCTCCTGAGGGCCCCATCCTCTATTTTGGAAAACTCCTTCCACAATTTTCATTTAAGGAACTTACCCAGACCAGCCATCTATTAGTTTCCTGTCAGGATGTTCCAATACTGCTCAAGGAAGTTGATTTAACATTTGGATAGCTTGAATTATTTTTTTTTCTTATATATCAAGCCTAATTTTTTTCTTTTTGCAATTTATAGGATCAAAGATTTGAATAGGAACAGATGCTCTTATAGGATCATAGATATAGATCTAGGAGGGACCTTAGTCTACCTTCTTCATTTTACAAATGGAGAAACTAAGATGAGAGCTTAAGTGACTGGCTCAGGATAACACAGTTAATGAGGGTTAAAGGCAAAATTTTGAAGCCAGATCTTTCTGATTTTGAGTCCTGTGCTCTTCTACTGTTCTAACTTAGAATATCAATGTTTGTTCCTTATTTTAAGTTTAAATTTGCCCAGTAGGACAATAGATCTGAGCAACAGTAAAAGTTCAAAAGACTTATAATTTCACTGATTTAAATGTAGAGGGGATCTTAGAGACCATAAAATCCAAACTCTTCATTTTATAGATGAGGATATTGAGGTCTAGAGGTATTATTCAGTGACTTACTTAGGGTCATTGAGATGTTTATTTTCTGACTCCAGAGTCAGTAATCCTTCTAATTTATTATGTTCTTTCCATTCATTTTCTCCTAGTTTTGCCCTCTACCAGGACCTGGAAGAGCAAGTCTAATTTGTCTTCTATGTGACACTATGTAAATACTTGTAGAGAAATAATATGGCTCTTTCATATCTTCTCTTCTTCAGATTAAATATCCCAGGAATTTCAGTTGATGCTTATATGATCCAGGACCTTCATCATCCCTGCTGTTCTCCTCTGTACATTTCCAGCTTACCTTGACACTCTCTAGCTTATTAATGTCCTTACTAAAATGTAGAACCCCAAGTTGAATACACTAGATGTGATTTGACCAGAACCACTGCTACAGGCCATTCTGATTTTTTTTCCCCTTTGGATTTCCCAATCAATATTCAGTCTTGTACATTTTCTAGGTCTCTTTAGGGGAGCTCTAGGGGACAGCTCAACAAGGCTTATTAATGTTACTCTGCCTTCTTGCCTCTATCCCTTGCAATTAAAAAAAAAGCATAAAAATGATTTTTTGTGTGATTGACTTCCTAATATATGGTTAGGAGTGGGATATCTGGGTCAAAGGATAGGAACAGTGTAGTGGCTTTTCTAACAAACTGTCCTAAAATGGGTGGAATAATTCATAGATCTGCCAATAGTTTATTACATTTCCATTGCTACAATCTCTCCAGCATTAACTATTTGTGTTTTTTTTTTTATCATCTTTGCCCCTTTGAGGTTTATGAAAGAAAATTTCAATATTTTTTCAAACCCTTACCTTCCAACTTAAAATGAATACTATTTATTGGTTCTAAGTCAGAAGAGTAGTAAGGGCTAGGCAAGAAGGACTAAATGACTTTCCCCAGGGTCAGGTATTTGAGGTCAGATTTGAACTCTGGACCTCCTATTTCTAGGCCTGGTTCTCAATTCACTGAACAACCTACCTGTTCCTTCAGTATTGTTTTAATTTTAATTTTTCTTACATGTAGTGATTCAAAGCATTTTTTCATATGGTTGTTTTTATTTGCATTTCATTTTCTAAAAACCATTCTTATCTTTGGAACAATGAATCTTGGTCTTACATACTTTGTGTCAATCCAGTATATGTTTTACAAATCAGATTTTTATCAGAGACATTTCATACAAAGGTTGTTTTTTTCTCACCTTAAAGTTTTATACAGAAGCTTTTTAATTTTCTGAAATCAAAATTTTATCTTTTAGAATCATCTCTAATTTTTCTTGGTTAATTATTACCCTCAGCATCAAAGTGAAAGTTTTCTCCTTTAATTTTCCTCTAATAATTTTTATAATGTAACATTTGATATATAGGTTTCATAGGCAATGGGGGTGTATTGAGGTACATGTTATAAGATTTTAGTCTAAACCTTGTTTCTGCCAAACTGTTTTACAGTTCTCTAGGCAGTTCTATTGAATAAAGAATTTTCTGCCTAGTATTATGTTTCCAGATTTATGAATAAATGGGTTTCAGGGTTTGGTGTCTTCTGAGTCTTGCCTGTCCTTTCCCACAGAGCTTCTTTTCTAAATTTTAACCTGTAGCAAAGAGTTTTCATGATTACTGCTTTGTAATATAATTTGAGATCTGGTAATACTAGGCCTCCTACTTTTTCCATTATTTCCCTTGAGATTCTTGATCTTTTCTTCCTTCATATGAATTTTTCTTTTGCTATTTTGTTTAGCTTTCCAAACTAAGATCTAGGTAGTGCAGTTTGCATACTACCAAATATATAATACAATTTAGGTAGCAAAGTTACTTTTTATTGTACTGACATAGTCAAATCATGAAGAAATCTTCCCAAATTATTTATTAAATTAAACTAAATTGCATTCTTTATCAGAAAGAATTCAATCTTTGGATTTTAGATAGACAGTTAGGACCATATTAAGGAGCAATCATTTTATTCTTATGTTTCTTAGTATTTGTAACATGAGATAATATTTTTGTTCATGGATTTTTTTTTTGCATTAGTTGATAGGAACATGTGTTTTTGTTATTAGCATATTTTATTTTGTTCACAATCTTCCTGAAATTGAACCATCCCTACATTCCTGATATATAATCAATAGAGACCCAATAATAGAATATACCTATGAATTTATCTGGTACCTGAGTATTTAACTTTTTAATTCATTTGTGGATTGTGCAATTTCTCTTTATGAGATCAGGATGCTTAGATTATATCCTGTTTTATTAACTGGCTATCTTGTCTTTATGTGAATGTTACTATTTCTTTATAATTTTGGGGTTTTTTGCATATTATTGATTATAGACTGGATGATCGTAAATAACAATAATAATTGTTTAAAATTTCTTCTTATAAATCTCTTCTCATTTTTTATTTTGATTATTTGTTTTCTTCTTTCTTTAAAAAAGTAAGATTATCCAGTGTTTTCTTTATTTCATTGGTTTTCTTTAAAAACACAGCCTTTTATTTTATTTGTCATTTCAATAGTCTTTTGGGGGGAGCAAATTTGTCTATCTCTTCTTTGATTTTTTTGTGTCTTGTTTTTATGTTTATTTTATTGATTAGATTATTTTTTAGTTATATTAACAAATTATTGGATGTTTCTTTCTCTTTGGTTGAAGTAGGTATCTAGAAATAAAAAAATTTACCTTTAGCTATATTAAAGATATTTTGGCATAATTTCTAATTGTTATAATTTTTAATAAAGTTATTTTTTCTATGATCTCTTTTTATCTATTTATTACATAGATTGTTTATTTTCCATTTAACTGAACTTTTGGTAACATTCTCTGATTTAAATTGTTAATCCTTATATTTTATAAAAGAGTATGTTCAATATAATCTGCATTTCTGCTTTTATTTACTAGTTTTTCTCATATTTCTTATTATATTCTTAGTAACCACTACCACTACCACAAAACATTTAAATAAAAAATGTAAAAAGTGTAAAATCACAAACTCCCCATTCTTCACAATTCATTTAAAATATGTAAATTATATATGTGTGCTAATGAAAACATTCTCTGCTTTTGAGTTCCCTATGGGTTTGTTTTATTTTCATACTTTTTTCTCTTGACTTTATGGCTATAATTCTGGTATATGTTATTTTAATTATTTTTTCTTCTCTTCATATGTTTCCCTTATTTTCTTTATATTTTTAGTATTTGTCTTTCTAATACAATATAATCAATTATATTTAAATATCACAATCTATTTAGCTATGTTTTCTATTCATTGCATTTGTGCTATTTCCAGAACAAAGAACCATGAATATTTCTATACACACATTAATGCATATTTTCATCTTGTTTTCTAATATACAATTCACAGCTGCTCTAGTAATGTAATATTAGGCCTATTTCTCTATGTTCCAAACAGCATTTAATTTGATCAATTTAACCAGTCTGGTTCTCAGTAAACATACATTAACAGACCTATATTTAGCTAGATTGGTCCTTAGACAGCAGACACTATCTGTTGCCAAGGTCATATTCTTTTCAAAACAAGTCTTTTCATCTTGGTCATACTCGGTGGAACTTCTGTTCTAATGCTATAGCCCCTCTGGAATGGATGATTACTGCCATAGTAATTTTTTTCTACAATAATGAGCATTTATTTGGTAAAACAGGTTGTAGCAATGAATACTAAAATTATTCAATTTTGCTTACAAAACAAAATACACTCTATTTCCTGTCTCTTCCTTCTTCCCATTCTATCCCAACTCCATAATTGAAGCAAAATGAGTGTTAAATAATTTTCCAGAATATTTATGATCTCTAAACTATTGTTGTCCCACCAGAAACTGTGTTTAAATATGCATATACTCAGGCTTAGCTCTTCTGCTAGCCTCAAACAGATATGTGAGAAGTCTCCAGATATCTATCATATTTAACTTAGCTAATATCCCATTTATCTCCTTTCTTTCATGTTTATTTTTTTAATTATATCTATTTAGTTCTGAAAGGAAAAAAAATGAAGTCTTCCAATATTATTATTTTGTTATCTATTTCCATCTGTAATCTCATTTAGTTTTTCCTTTAAAAATCTGTATGCTATAATTCTTGGTATATACAGATTCAATATTGATAATATTTCATTATCCATAGTACCACCAAACATCATCTAGTTACCCTATTCATCTCTTCTGATTATATCCGTGTTAGCCCCAATCCTGTCAGAGTCCTGTCTTCTCCGGATCAGCTGTGGCATATTATATTCTGCTCCAGTCTCTTACCTTAACTTTATGTGTATCTCTCATTTTCAGTGTGTTTCTTGTAAACAACTCATTGTCAGGTCCTGGTTTTTTATCCTTTCTGCTGTCTATTTTCTTTCCATGGGTGAGTTCATCCCCTTTACACCCAATGTCATAGTTCCTAGCTATGCATCTACTCCATTCCTCCCTACTGTTTGTCTCTCTCTTCTCTTCTGCTGTATCCCTCCTCAGATGTCCAATTTACTTTGACCAATACTTCTCCAATTCACAGCCCTACCAAATTATCCTCCCTTAACCTCTCCCCTTTCCCTCCTAGTTTCAAATTGGCCCACCTTTACAAAGGTGGTCCTCCCTGGTCCCTCTTCTCCTACAATTTAATTCTTATTCTAAACATCTTTCCTAAAGTCCCTTCCTTATCTCTTTTCCCTCACTCTAACTGTGCTTTCCTGATATTATTCATTGATACATGTATTAAACATGAATTGATATGAGTTCAATTAAAAAAAATCCTCCCCTGTCTTGTCTTAATAGTACTTCTCTTATCCCCACATCTTATCCCCTACCTCTTAATATGTATTATCCTCTAGGTATCTCTCTTTTCTCTCCCTTTTCTTATCCCCTGGCTCTCCTTTTTCTTAACCTATCCCTCCTTTATCCCATCTCCATTCCCTCCTGTTTATCTGTATGTTAAGGAGATTTTTACCTTTTTAATTGTGCATGTTCTCCCTCCATGAGTTTCTGGATCTTTTTTCCACTTGGGTGATCTTTCTTTCATAATTTTCTTATTTTTCCTGCATTGCTCCTATTTTTTCCCTAATTTTTCTTCAACCTCTTTCATTTGTTTTTTGAGGGTTTTTTTTTAAGCTCCCTACCTTTTTTTGGTGCTGATGTTATATATGGCTTCAGATTTTATCTAGCACTTACTGGTTTTATAGAAATAATTTAACATTTTAAAAGTTCATTTTTAACTAAACAAAATTGTGCTTATTTGCCTCACCTGAAATATAGTTATTAATTACTTCATATTGTATTTTTGCCTTTGGAAATTTCTTTCCAGCATGCAACAGTAATTGGGCAGCTAGGTGGTACAATGTTGGAATAACAGACAAGAAGACCTGACTTCAAATTTAGTTTTAATTACAAGCTGTGTGAACTTAAACCAACCACTTAATTTTTCTTTGCCTCTGTTTCCTCAAGCAAAAATGGAATTAATAAAAAGCCCCTATATCCTAGGGTTATGAAGATCAAATGAGATATATGGAAATTTCTTTTTGGAAATGTTTTCTGTGCTTATCCCTGATAGTACCTTGATTTTCCAGGAAAAAATGAACTTAAATGTGTATCTAAGAAATGGGTATGCCATATCAAAATGTATAACTTTGTAGGATTTAAGATCTGACAATTTATTATTGAATTTTTCCCTGGTAATTTCCCTGAAAGTTTTTACTCACTTTTAAAAATGATTCCCATGTAGCATCCTCAAGTTAATTCAAATGTCTTTCAATGTGTTCATTTTTTAGCAGGTTTCTTATTTGGGGACTTACAAATATTCCCTTTTTAAAAATTTTACCCTCTCTGATTCCCTGGCATTTATTTTGCACATGAGGAAAATTTATTTCATTTTGATATTTTATTTTGATAACATTAAAAAATTTTTATTATCATGCAAAAACAATTCCATATTGGTTATTGTTGTAAGAGCAAACTAGTACATAACCAAAACTCCCAAATAAAACCACAAATACACTGATGTGAAAGGCTACTCCAACAGTTCTCTCTGGAGATGGAGAGTATTCCCTGTCACAAGTCTTTCAGGAAAATACCAGATCATTGCTGAGAGAAGCCAAGTTTGCAAAGATAATCATCATCCAATATTGCTGATATTGTGTACAATATTCTCCCAGTTTTGCGTATTTCACTCTGCTTTAGTTCCCACAGATCTTTCTAGCTTTTTCTGAAGTGACCTTGCTTATCATTTCTTATAGTATAATATTATTCTATTACCAACATGTACCACAATTTGTTCAGCCATTCCCCAATTGATGGACATCCCCATAATTTCTAATTCTTTGCCACCACAAAAAGAGCAGCTATAAATATTTCTGTACAAGTAGGTCCTTTCCACTTTTTTATTATCTCATTGGGATACAGATCCAGTTGTGGTATTACTGGATCAAAGGCTATGCACAGTTTTATAGCCCTTTGGGTAGAGTTCTAAATTGCCCTCCAGAATGGTTGGATCAGTTCACAGCTCCACCAATAATGCATTAGTATTCCAATTCTGCCATATCCCCTCCAATATTTACTACTTTCCTTTAACTGCCTTATTGGTCAATCTGAAAGGTGTGAGGTTGTACCTCAGAGTTGTTTTAATTTGTATTTCTCTAATCAAGAGTGATTTAGAACATTTTTTCCATGTGATTAAAGATGTTGTATTTTTGCCTTTGGAAATCTCTTTCCAGCATGCAATAGTAATTGGGGCAGCTAGGTGGCACAATGTTGGAATTGCAGCCAGGACGACCTGACTTCAAATTTAGTTTTAATTATAAGCTGTGTGAACCTTAACCAACCACTTAATTTTTCTTTGCCTCTGTTTCCTCAAGCAAAAATGGAATTAATAAAAGCCCCTATATCCTAGGGTTATGAAGATCAAATGAGATATATGGAAATTTATTTTTGGAAATGTTTTCTGTGCTTATCCCTGATAGTACCTTGATTTTTTTAATCAAGGCATGGGCAAAATGAACAACAACGGCCTACTGCTACTTAGCAAATGCTCAGAGTTCGAACTCACCATCACGAACACTGTGTTCAGAATGGCAAACAAATATAAAACAACGTGGATGCACCCACGATCAAAACAGTGGCATCTCATTGACTACATCATTGTATGCCAGTGAGACATCCAGGATGTAAAGATCACCAGAGCCATGAGAAGACCTGAATGCTGGACAGACCACCGATTGGTTAGAGTGACTCTTCAAATGCACATTGCGCCTCGCCATCCAAAACGCGCCGAGACAGTTCGTGCATCTTGCAATGTGAGTCATCTCAGAGATCCATTTTATCTGCAAACATTCCAGTCCTGTCTGGACGACAAGCTGTCTGCCAAGGGACCACTCACTGGAAGCCCAACAGAGAAATGGAACCAGTTCAGGGACGCGGTGATGGAAACATCAAAGGCAGTCCTAGGCCCCAAACAACGCAGCCACCAGGACTAGTTTGAGGAGAACAACACTGCTATTGAAGACCTATTGAATAAAAAGAACAAAGCCTTTATGGAGTGGCAAAATAACCCAAACTCTGCTCCTAAAAAGGACAGATTCAAGTCCAAGCCACAGCGCAGTGTGAGATCAGGAAAATGCAAGACCAATGGTGGGGAAAAAAGGCAGAAGAAATCCAGCACTTTGCTGACATGAAAAACTATAAACAATTTTTCAGTGCCCTCAAGACTGTCTATGGGCCATTAAATCCCACCACCACTCCCTTGCTATCCTCTGACAGTGACACTCTCATAAAAGATAAAAAAGGCATCAGCAACAGGTGGAAAGAACACTTCAGCCAGCTCTTCAACTTACCCTCCTCAGTCAACCAAAGGGCCCTTGACCGGATCCCCCAAAACGGCACCATTGAGCAACTTGATATCCCTCCTTCATTAGAAGAAGTCCAAAAAGCCATTAAACAAATGAGTGCAGGCAAGGCACCTGGTAAAGACGGGATCCCAACCGAGGTATACAAGGCCTTAAAGGGAAAGGCGCTTCAGGCATTCCACATAGTGCTGACCAGCATATGGGAAGAGGAAGACATGCCCCCAGAACTCAGAGATGCCTCTATCATAGCCCTATACAAGAACAAAGGCGCACGACCAGCCTGCAATAACTACAGAGGCATCTCACTACTCTCCACTGCTAGAAAGATCCTTGCCCGTGTTATACTCCACAGACTCCTGTCATCTGTCTCAGAGCAGAACCTACCTGAATCACAATGTGGTTTCCGACCAGATCATAGCACCATCAACATGGTCTTCACGGTGAGGCAAATGCAGGAAAAATGCCTTGAGCAGAACCTGAGTCTCTACATTGTCTTCATAGACCTGACAAAGGCGTTCGACACAGTGAACAGGGACGCATTGTGGGTGATCCTCAGCAAGCTTGGTTGCCCAGCAAAATTTGTCAAACTGATCCAGCTCTTTCATGTCGACATGACAGGGAAAGTCCTATCTGGTGGAGAGACTTCCTATCGCAATGGTGTGAAACAAGGCTGTGTCCTCGCTCCGGTACTATTCAACCTATTTTTCACCCAAGTATTACGACATGCTGTGATGGATCTAGACCTGGGCGTCTACATCAAATACCGACTGGATGGCTCACCATTCGACCTTCGCCACCTGACTGCAAAAACAAAGACAACAGAGAGACTCATCCTGGAAGCTCTCTTTGCAGATGACTGTGCACTCATGGCCCATCAAGAAAATCACCTCCAAACCATTTTGGACAGGTTCTCTACCGCAACAAAACTGTTTGGCCTGACTATCAGCCTCAGCAAAACAGAGGTGCTGTTCCACCCTGCACCAGGGAGACCAATGAACCAGCTGTGCATTACAATTGATGGCACGCAGTTTTCCAACATCAACACTTTCAAGTACCTGGGCAGCACCATCACCAATGACGGGTCCCTAGACCATGAGATCAATGCCAGGATCCAAAAGGCCAGCCAGGCACTCGGGCGGCTGCACTGTAAAGTCCTCCAACACAGAGGTGTAAGCACTGCGACAAAGCTCAAAGTGTATAACGCAGTGATCCTCAGCTTGCTCCTGTACAGTTGTGAGACATGGCCACTGTACCGGAAGCACATGAAGCAGCTGGAGCAATTCCACCAACGCTCCCTCCGGTCAATCATGAGAATCTGAAGGCAGGACCGAATCACCAATCAGGAAGTCCTCGACAGAGCCAACTCCACCAGCATCGAAGTGATGGTCCTCAAAACCCAGCTACGATGGTCTGGACACGTCATCCACATGGACCCACAGCGAATACCAAGACAGGTATTCTATGGTGAACTGTCAGCTGGACTCAGGAAACAAGGCCGACCAAAGAAAAGATTCAAGGATCAGCTAAAGTCCAACTTGAAGTGGGTTGGCATTACACCAAAGCAACTAGAACTCGCTGCCTCTGACAGCAGCAGCTGGCGAACCCACATTAACCATGCCGCCACCACCTTTGAAGATGAGCAACGTCAACGTCTTGCCGCTGTGCGTGAACGCCGACACCAGGCCACAACCGCACCTCCCGTAACAACTGGCGTCCCATGCCCCATGTGCCACAAACTGTGAGCCTCAGTCTTTGGACTCCAAAGCCACATGAGGGTACATCAATAGATGATAATGCACAAAGACAATAGTCATTCTCAGCTTCCGAGAGACTACTACTACCTTGATTTTCCATTACCTTGGTTTTGATTTCTTCATCTGAAAATTGCTTATTCATATCCTTTGACCATTTGTCAATTGGGGAATGGCTTTTATTCTTTTTTTTTAAAACATTATTTTATTTGGTCGTTTTCATACATTATTCACTGGAAACAAAGATCGTTTTCTTTTCCTCCCCTCCTCTCCCTCCCCCCCTTTCCCTCTCCCATAGCCGATGCATGATTCCACTGGTTATCACATGTGTTCTTGACTCGAACCCATTTCCCTGTTGTTGGAATTTGCATTATAGTGTTCATTTAGAGTCTCTCCTCAGTCTTATCTCCTCCAACCCTGTAGTCAAGCAGTTGCTTTTCATCGGTGTTTTTACTCCCACAGTTTATCCTCTGCTTGTGGGTAGTATTTTTTTTTAGATCCCTGCAGATTATTCAGGGACATTGCATTGACACTAATGGAGAAGTCCATCACCTTCGATTGCACCACAATGTATCAGTCTCTGTGTATAATGTTTTCCTGGTTCTGCTCCTTTCGCTCTGCATCACTTCCTGGAGGTTGTTCCAGTCTCCATGGAATTCCTCCACTTTATTATTCCTTTTAGCACAATAGTATTCCATCACCAACATATACCACAATTTGTTCAGCCATTCCCCAATTGATGGGCATCCCCTCATTTTCCAATGTTTTGCCATCACAAAGAGCGCAGCTATGAATATTCTTGTACAAGTCTTTTTGTCCATTATCTCTTTGGGGTACAAGCCCAGCAGTGCTATGGCTGGATCAAAGGGCAGACAGTCTTTTATCACCCTTTGGACATAGTTCCAAATTGAATGGCTTTTATTCTTATAAATTTGACTTAGTTCTTTATAAATCTGAGAAAGTAGTTCTTTATCAGAAACATTTGTTATAAAATTTTTTGCTCAGTTTGTTGTTTCCCTTCTAATCTTGGCTAGATTAGTTTTGTTTGTACAAAAAGCTTTTTAATTTAATATGATAAAATTATTAATTTTTCATCTTATTTTGCTCTTTATCTTGTTTGTTCATAAATGCTTCCCTTCTCCAAAGATCTGTCAGGTAAGTTATTATGTGTCCCCCTAATTTGATTATGTTATCAGTCTTTTTTTAAAATCTAAATCATATATCCATTTTGAGCTTATCTTGGTATATGGTGTGAGGTATTGGTTTATACCTAGCTTCTGCTATACTGTTTTCCAATTTTCCCAGCAATTTTTATTAAAGAGTGAGTTCTTGTTTTGACATTTAAAAAATTAATTTTCATTGAGTTTATTAGGCAGTGGTAATAAGAAAGCTTTCCCCAGAATGATCAGTTGTTGACTTACCACAATTTTCTTTCTTAGAATCAGTTTTTTCTTTTGAAATTAATATTTTTTAATGAAGGATATTTTTTCCTCTCTCTCTACTCTCCCATTCTCACATAAAGCAATAGTATGTTGCATGCTTGTGTCTTAATCCTAATAAAAGTGAAATCACTTTCAGATCCCAAAACAAGTTTCAAAGATATTTTTTTCCTATTATAACGATTCTGACTTCCTATGCCTAAAAATAATTATGTTACATTTTATTCCTCTCTCTGGGATCTACCTTTAAGAAGTTTGGGAAGTGTCTAGTATGTGTTATTGGCTCAAGACTCCTACAATTATGTCCCCTCAATTTGGGGGGATCCCTGGCACCCCAGCTCCATTTACCACTTAACAGGAAGATTAGCTTTTATAGATGTATATTTACTTCAAAGTACAAATAGCACAAATTAACACAAGCATTCCTCCCAACACTTGAGGGAGGCATAATTCTTTTTTATAGAACCTTTGACTTTGGAGGGGAAGGCAAAATTAGGTCCACAGCTTAACTCAATTTCTGTAGCTTCCAAGTCCAAAGTCCCTTGGGTATTTATCCTGGGACCCTGACTTCTTAGAGCTTTGCTGCTGAGCTAGCCGCAATTTCTGGTCTTGAATTCTGGCTCCAGGGTCCCCATGATTCCAGTCTCCACATATAGGACTCTACTTCTTATACCTAGAAGTAAAAAGGGCAAATAAAATGAATCAAAACCCAGATCTCATTTCTCAGGACCATAGGACCTAAAGTTGTGGTGGGGGGAGTGAGATAACCCTTCCTCCCACCAAACTTGGTGCATGGTGCCCATGTTTGGGATGAATAGGACCCTTCCTTCTGCACATCTCCTGAAAGAGAGTAAGACTGGGGCTGCGAGACTTAACCTATTCATTCCATCTAGACAGCCAATGGAAAAAAGCTGCTCCTACTCAGGAGATAGGTGAGAATGCTGAATGTCTTCTCCCCAAAGCAGGTCCCTTTCATCTCCCACTAGAGTGGCTCCCTCTTTGGTGATAGGGATATAAAGCAAAGCAGGATTATAATCTTTAATTCTTTTCAAGACAATATTCTTAGTTTGAGCATGAAACTGTGCTCTCTCATGGTAGATTCCATTCTTTTAAAGGGAGCTAAACGCCCAGCTTTCTTTTCAGGTGGTAAAAAGGCATTTTGGTCTGCTCTGGGCCAAAAACAACAGAACTCTGAGCTCCTGTCCTGCAGGGAGACTTTGCCACATTGTACTAGGCCTGATAAAACAGAAAGTTGCTTATTTACCCAGGATTAATTCAATTTAACTTCAGAATAGAAAATTTCTCTAAGCAGAGTATGAACCAAAATGAGACTAAGAGTCTTACCCATGTTCCTTACTCCCTATACAACATGCAAAAATGAACATTAATGCTTTAAAACCAAGTGATCCCTTCATAGTTGTTTTGTCCCTTACTTTGCTGATCAGAGAATCAGGCAGCTTTTACCCTAACGTGTAGGAAAGCATTTCTACCCCTGAAAGAATCTTTTTTCAGCAGACCCTGAGTTTGGGAATTTGGCAGCAGAAATCAATGGAATTGTCTATGGAACTTTCTCACTCATTGGTAATTATGGTTGCTGCAATACAGGCTGCCTAGTGGGAAAGGGGCTGCTAATGTAAAGATGCTTTCAAATGAAAAACTATCACAGAGTTAGGAGAGTGCAAAAACTGTACACTCAAAAAGCCAGAAAAATCTGTTGCCCTTCCAACCTTTTTTTTTTCCATTTGTGAATAATGTTGAATGGCAAATTCAAAACTTCTGATCAAAAGAGGTAGAAAAAACAGGGCAGAGAGGGGAGGTAGAAAGAGCGAGAGAAAGAGGGAGAGAGGTAGAGACTAAGGGAGAGGGAGAGAGGAAAGGGAGAGGGGGTGGGGCTGGGAGAGACAGACAGAAGCATCTGACAAATGAAGTCACCAAGTCTGCTAAACTTGAAATGAGACCTCAAGTTCATCTTGCATTGGATTATCACAGACTTGAGGCAGAAGGGAAGAGAAAAACAGAATCCCCAAAGGAGCAAGGGTGAAAATGAGATTCCACAGACTACTAATCCCATTCAAACAGCAATTTCTCTGAAGCACCCAGAATTTCAGAAAGTAGCCCCAATACATAATGTAGAGGAAAGAGCCTCAGTGCTAAAAACAAAACAAACAAACAAACAAACAAACAAAAACTTCCAGCTAAGGCTCTATTCATAAGAGAAGGACTTTATCATTGAGGACACTCAAAAATACCTGAAGATATCTCTGACAAAAATCAAAAGCAAGAAGCCCAGGATTCCCAAAGAGATAGAGAAAGAAGGTAATTGTTCCATAGGGGTAGCAGGACTGAAAAAGACTCCCAAGAAGCTAGTCCTGAAGTCCCTTATTACTCATGATAAAGTAGGCAAAGTTATGTAATCAGTCCCAAACTCCCCAAACTCTCAGGCAAAAGCAGGAAAAAAAAATCACAAGTCCCCAAGTCAGGCTAAATATCTTTTGAATGACTTATTTAATAAAATCTGTTTGTACTTGTTGTTCTGTCTACTTGCCCACATAATGAAAACAATAAATGAATGCCTTAAAAACAAATTCATATTGATTGCTCAATTATATATATTTTTTGAATCTCTATAGGTGACTTGGTAAAAACTCTTTAACTGGTTATACTTTTTATTTTTTACATTCTCGTATTACCTTGCACCTGGTAGGTACTAATTACTGGCTGTTTCTTTCTATCCTTCCTCTCTTCCTCTCTTCCTCTCTCTCTCTCTCTCTCTCTCTCCCTCTCTCTCTCTCTCTCTCTCTCTCTCTCTCTCTCTCTCTCTCTCTCTCTCTCTCTCTCTCTTTCTTTTTTCTTTCTCCTTTTCTCTCTCTTTCTTCCTGTATTTCTTTCTTTCTCTTTTTCTTCCTCTCTCTTTCTTTCTTTGTCTCTCTCATTCTCTCTCTCTCTTTCTTTCCTTCCTTCCTTCCTTCTTTTTTTTTTGACTGACTCTCATATACTATGGATGGAGCACAAGAATTCATATAGCACAATCCCTGACTATCACTAAGTGCTAATGACCAATCTAATAGGTCATTAGATTCATTAGATTTTAAAAGTATCTGCTCTGAAAAATACTTCCTTAGCTCTTTCCTTTTGGATCCTATATTAACATCCTTATTGTTCTAGTCTCTACTTTAAGCCAAAGGTTCCAGTAACAATGAAAGAAATCTGTACTGATGCAGTATTAGAAAAATAGGACATTGCATAATGTAGTGAATGAAGCATTGGACTAGAGTGGGAGTGGGAGTAGATCAGAAATTATGAGGACCTGGCTTTGGACAGAAGTCTTGAGTTTGAGTCCTCCTTCTGCTCCCTGCTATCTGTATGACTGTGGGTAAGTCACTTAACCTTAGTTTTCTCATCTATAAAGTATAAGGGTTGCACTAGACAACTTCTAGCATCTTTCTAGCTCTAATTTCATGATCCAATGACCTCGTTACTGATCCTAGTTCTGCTATTAACTGACCGTGTCATCTTCTACTCATCATTTTCCCTGTTTATACCTCAGTTTTCACCAGCAAAATGTTGACTAATACTACATAAGATCCTTTTCTATTCCATTCTCCTATTTGAGTGCACTCTGCTGCTACCTAAGATAGTTTCAAAACCTCAAATCACCTAACCATTTTGGAGACCCTTAAGGATAATGTCACTTCCCCTTTTTTGGGTCTTAATTTCCTTATCTATAAAATGATGATGATGGACTAAATAATCTCTCATTTCTCTTCCAAAATTCTAAAATCAGTTGTTTTATGAAAACAGTTAATGATCTGAGTCATAGATTTAAAATAGGTACTAGGAAGAAGCAGTACTTCACCTTAGTCAGTGGAGATAAAGTCAACCAATTCATTAAACACCTACTGTGTGTCTGGAACTATATTTTTCACTGGTAATTCAAAGAGAGCAAGATGTCATCTCCAGGAGTTCATAATTGCAACCTCCCAGCCCGTGAGAGGTTGCAAGGAGAGAAGATAGAAACAGGATAGAAGTTTTAGATCCCGCGAAGGGCGTGAACGAGCCGACTTTAGAGATGTAAATAATCGAGTCAGTAATCAATTATTAATTTTCGGGAGCCACAGCCTGCTCTGACCACTGGGCGTTACTATCCAGGCTATCCCACCCAATGGTCTCAATTTAACACTGCACTGGTCAGAGGATAATGCTAGCTCAGAAGGAAAGGAGATCAGAAACTAAAGGAGGTAGATAATGCTAGGTATTAGCATTAGAAGAAAGAGAGAGAGGAAGGAAGGAAGGCCTGGCCTAAAGACCGGGCCTCAGGGAGAAAGATAGAGAGGAGAGAGAAAGGGGAGAAGTTGCTCCATTGCAAACCTGTCGGTGTCCTTCCAGTGGGCGGGCTGGCTGTGTCACGTCCCTTATATTCTCTTTGATATACAAATGAGCTCAATATATATTGATCAGTTACATGATACCTCAATACATATGGATGAGTTACCTGGCGTATTGCCATTGGATAATGCAACTTATGACAAGGTGAAGGTGGGGTTATTATCCTTGGGCGAGTGAGACAAAGGAAAGCAAGGTTTTGCGCCTAAACTTCAGCCACGCTGGGAATAGAGCTCTTTGCCATGCGCAGGATGGCCATGTGCTCACCCACAATCCTTGTCTCTCCATAATACCTATGGGCTGGACTGCTACAATAATCCATTGTGGTTCTCTCTTCAATCTGAATTCTCTTGACTATGAATTCAGTGTTCTTTCTATTACAACATTAGATTGTGAGCTCCTCCAGGGCAGGGACTATCTTGCTTTTCTTTGTATTGCCCCAGCTTAGCCTAGTGCTTGGCAGGTAAGAGATCCTTAATAAATCTTTACTGCCTATGATCCAGGACAATTCTGAGGGACTTAGGAGAAAGAACACTATCCACATTCAGAGGAAGAACTGTGGGAGTAGAAACACAGAAGAAAAACAACTGCTTGATCACATGGGCCAATGGGGATATGACTGGGGATGTAGACTCTAAATGATCACCTTAGTGCAAATATCAATAATATAGAAATAGGTCTTGATCAATGACACATGCAAAACCCAGTGGAATTGTGCATTGTCTATGGGATGGGGTGGGCCTAGGGGAGGGAAAGAACATGAATCTTGTAACCATAGAAAAACATTCTAAATTAATTAATTAAATAAAAATCCCCCCACCCCCCCACCCCAAAAAATGGTCTTTCCTGCATGCCTCAAACCATGTTGGGAAATTCTTGCCTCCCCTTCCACTCACTCTTTTCCTTCCTCTCTTGCCTTCCTTTCTTCCTCCCTGTCCTTACCCCCACAACCAGAGTATTTCTCTTTAAAATAAACAAAAAATGAAGGAGAACTATCTCTCCACTTCTTGGGATAGAAAAGCTTCCATCGTGATTTGTGTGGTCCATAATTTAGCCCCAGGCGTCTCAGGACTCCCCCAACAGCCCCATTGTGTCTCTTGGCTGGGTTGTCCAAATGCAGGCTAGGGTGCATCTTGGCTTTTGTGCTTAAGGGGACCATGTTGGGGGTTGGGGATGGGGGTGAGGGGCTGTGTCTGACAGAGAAATCATCCTGGCTTTAGTAAAGTGCTATTATTGTCATGATCTTCACAAAAAGACATAATAGGCATATTCATATGAAGCCTGTTGTTTACAAGGAATTCATTCAGTGTTCCTTGTAGCACACAAGACAGCTTTAAATCTCCTGGACCAGGAGCCATTTAGTTTAAGGGTTTCTGCCAAATGGTTTTTCTTCTACAAGTTCCTTTTCTTATTTTTGGATAAAGTCAATTGACCATGAAATGGCTCTTTATTGCAAAATGGAATTCCTAAACTCTCCCTGAGAATTCATGGGTTAAACTGTGGTTTGAGGCCCATTAAGGTACTATTGGATTATGGTGAAATCTTTCTGAAACTTAACTTTGCTGCATAAAGTACTTGGAAACTCAAAGTAGTTCCAGGTTCCCAGTATATGAGCACCAAATGATTCTTTCAAATGACATTGACACTTGCAAATGCGATTCCTCTGTTCTTTTTTTTTTTTTTATGAACAGGAAAGAAGACTATTTCTCAGGCTAGCATGGGACAAAATTGTTAACCTGATTATCAGCTAAACATTTCCCTTAAATTAATATTTTTTATGGATATGTTGTTGGATTTAATTATCCATTACAAATAGAATTTTCTTAGGATTTCTCCCAGTCTCAAATGATATTTTCCTCCTGTTTGTGTCCCACTTACATCTGTAGAGGCTTAATTTGGTATTTTATTTATTTATGGAGGTTTTAGCCTTGCTATCAGATTATAAACTAATTATTATATCACCTATCTTCCCTAGTTTTTTGGGAGGTGTTTTGTTGTTGTTGTTGTTTTTGCTCCCAACCTGTCATTTTATCCATCTAGGGAATACTTAGTATAGGGCTTAAAAAAAAAAAAACCAACCCTTACCTTCTGTCTTAGAATCAAGATTGTGTATTGATGCCAAGGCAGAAGAGGGATAAGGGTTAGTCAGTGGGGGTGAAATGACTTGCCCAAGGTGACATAGCTAGGAAGTGTCTAAGGCCAGATTTAAACCAGGACTTCCCATCTCTAGGCTTGGTATTCTATCCACTGAGCTACCTAGCTGCCCGACAGGGCTTTTATATCTGGGCAACTTGTTTGTCATTTATATTTCTAGAACATTTTTGAGAGGTTGAGCAACTTTCCCATGTTTCCATCACCAGCATGTGTCAGAGGCAGAAATGGAACCCAGGTCTTCCTGACATGGACTGTTCATCCTCTGTCCACTAAGTCATGCCATTTCCTTTAAAAAAAAAAATAAAAGTTTTATAGATGCATTTTGTTTCTACATTATAAACATTTATAGATTACTCCCTATTCATGAGATTTTGCTTGGAACTAAGTAAAAAAAGTGAAGGAAAACTAACAATCCAATTACTTCATCTGAAAGTGCAAGTAATGTCACATCTGTAGCACCACCACCCACCTCCATATTTTTAAAAATAAAAACATTAAAAGAAACCTATTTTTTCCTCCCATTGAGGGGAAGAAAACCCCCAAAAATAAATCTGTTGTAAGAAATATTAATAGTTAATTAAAGCAAATTTCCTTAATGGTTGTAATTATATATATCACATAAATATATATTTTACTGTATGTCTGTGCATATATATCACATATAACTATATATAATTCTTGAACCCTATTTCTGTGATATCTTTGTAATGGATATCATCTTTCATCATCAGTCTTTTGAAATCATGAATGGCCATTGTATTAGACCTATACCCCAAAGAGATCAAAGAGGAAAAAGCCTTTAATGTACAAAAAATTTTAGAGCAGCACTTTTTATGATGGCAAAAATCCAAGGGAAAGGGCATTAAAAAATTGAAAGGATGCCTAATAATTGAGGGAGGTCTTAAATGTGGTGGATGCTATTGTGCTCTAAGAAATAAAGGAGTTGATTATTTTGAAAAGACATGGAAAAAGGGTAGCTAGGTGATTCAATTGACTGAGAGCCAGACTTAATGAGATGGGACGTCCTGGGTTCAAGTTTCTCCTTAGGCACTTCCTAGCTGTGTGACCCTGGGCAAATAACTTAGCCCCCAATACCTAGCTGTTAAGGTTCTTCTGCTTTGGAATCAATACACAGTATTGGTTCTAAGATGGAAAGTAAGGGCTTAAAAAAAAGACATGGAAAGACAAGCTATATGAACTGATACAGAGTGAAATGAGTTGAATGGAACAACAATTTGTGTTTTTATACTACTATACTATTATAATTAAAATTATCTCAAGAGACTGATTTTTAGGTAAAAATATACATTTATTAATTATATCAGGTTTATTGGTTAGGCCAGAATCATAACTGATAAAGTTATTTAGGTCTCCATGACTCTTACATCAGGGATGACTTGAGCTGGCTCAGGAATTCTAATAAATGGATGTTTAGGAGCTCATTATTCAGCCTCTTTATTGACCATCTCAAGATATCTTTAGTTGGTAATAGCCAATTAAGAAGTGTTCAGTCAACCTATCCACTCCACTCCATTCTCACTGGTGGATAGGTCACTTCTGCAGGAAAAGAACTCTTCATTTATTAACTAAATTCTGTTAAAAAGGGATTCTTTGGGATTCCCAAGGAAAAAGAAAATGCAAAAAGCAGCAGACTAGATGGCTTCTTGGTCTTAGATCCTAGACACAGAAATACACTAATTCTTCCTACTATGTAGGAATTAATGCATCATATGAAAAATAAATTCTCACAATATACAATTTTATACTGATAATAATTACACAATAATATCAATGCATATAATTTATACATCAATATTATACAAATGAAAAAATTTGAGGACTTTTATGAAATGAAGAATGAAATGAGCAGAACTGGGAGAATATTTACACAATATTAACATTGTAAAAAAATCAAAATAAACAACTTTGAAAGTTTTAAGAACAATGACCAATATAACAGACATATTGTTTCACATACATTGCATACAGTAGGTATTTAATAAATGCCCATAGAATTGAATGCCATTATGATCTCTAAATTTATTGAAAACTAGTTATTACAAGGGAAAAATGTCTAGTTTTTTGGTGTTCTTCAGAATGATTCTTGAGATGGTTATTACTATATACCACTGAATTTCTGTGGATTCCATTGAATTGGAATGATTCTTCTAATTAGGCATTAACTTATATTTTTGTAAAGGATCAAAATACAGAGAGAGCTGTATCAAAGTCTATTTTTATTTTAGTTCCCTACCTCCTTTCCTTCTTCCTATTCATTCAATCAGTTAATTTAGTTTACATTTGAATCAATGATATCTCACTCTTTATCTATCAGAAAAGCACCATGATCTCCAAATGGGTAAAGATACCAAAAAGTCTTGCCCAGAATTTCTCAGTTAGTGATGTATATATCAGAAGGAGGACTTGAACCCAGGACTTTCTGATTCCAAAATTTGTGATTTATCCATTATGTCAAACCACTTATAATAATGATTGAAGATCATACACGTTAATTTTCTCTTCCATTTAACTCTTTTCATGGCTCAGCTCAACTATCTCCTTTTTCAAGGGACCTTTCCTGATTTCCCACATTTGTTAGTGAGCTCATCTCCCTTCTTTTATTTTCTATCTAATCTACATTTACTTACTTGTGGAGATTTTACAGCCCTCTATTAGAATGCAAGCTCCCTGAAGGTAGTTATTATTTCACATTTATATTTTTATATCCAGCACCTAGCACAGTTCCTGATATACAACAAGCACTTAACACATTCTTCATGGTTGATTTATTTTAGTGCTATAAAATTAATGGCCTTTCTTGATCCTTATAGCAGCCATCTGGAATAGATGGCTCAAGTGTTACTATTTCCGTTTTATGATGATTTTGCTGAATCTGAGAGAGGTGGAGCAATTCTTTCAAAGTAATGTAGGTGGGCTATGGATCAAGATCTGGGGTCTATGATCTGTATTCAAAATGTATAATGATATTTCCACAATGCCACTTATATTTCTTTCTCCAATGAAAGGGCTGAATTCTCATTGGCCAGTCCCACTATTTTACCTCTAAACCTATTCCTACTATATCACAAATGGAAAAAAATAGCTCATTATTAGAAGTTAGAATTACAAAGTTTGAAAATCCCTTGCAATTTTTGAGTGAAAATGTAAATATATTTTCTTAAAATATCATCATTATAATCCATAATCAAATTCATCAGCAAATATGCCCTAATTTTTCAAAGAAAATTAATGACAGGTTTGTATCTTTTTTGGGTTTCTCTGTATTTTTAAGTCGTTTTTTTTCCCAACTAGTTTGTAATACTCATTTTAAAGTCATGTAATTATTTCAATTATTTTCTGGCACTTAAAAAATAATTTCAGCCTTTCCATTTGCATGTGTATCAGCCCTAAAAGTACTTTGGCTGCATTTTCTACATTACAAGGCTGTATCTGGTTAGGGACCCAGTCAAATCTAAGTTTAGTTAGGTGTCAGTGGATAAAGCTCTGGACCTGGAAGATCAGGAAGACCTAAACTCTAATTCAGCCTTCGACACTTAATAGCTCTGTGATTCTGGGAAAGTCTCTTAATCTCTATTTACATCAGTTTCCTCAACTATAAAATGGTTATTGTGAGGATCAAATGGGATTTATAAAATGTTCTTAGCACAGTGCTTGACACAAAGTACATGCTATATCAATGCTAATTCTATTCTCTTCCCCACCTCCTTGTTTTAAAGATCAAATGTGATTATACTTGAAAAGTTCTTAGAGTATATGGCAGCGATGGTGAACC
The DNA here is from genome assembly GCF_027887165.1 of Monodelphis domestica. Classification (NCBI taxonomy): domain Eukaryota; kingdom Metazoa; phylum Chordata; class Mammalia; order Didelphimorphia; family Didelphidae; genus Monodelphis; species Monodelphis domestica. The sequence goes on along the minus strand of NC_077227.1, from coordinate 102,109,921 downwards.
TTTTAGAGACCGAGTATTCAAATTGCAACCCTCACACTGCATCTGAGCCCCCTGCCCTCCCACAGAAAGGGGAGGGAGAAAATGCTCCCACTGGGTTGCTGGGCAGAGGGGCAGGTGATGAGAGAAATGTCCTCAGACAGGTGTGGAGATGGAAGGGTGGAACCCGCTTTGGCACACTACAGTCTGTGTGCCACAGGTTCACCAACATGGGTATATGGCATATAGTAGAGGCTAAATAATGCTTGTTTCCTTCTTTCATGTCTTCTCTGAATTCCTCAAAAGGAACTTGAAATTTTTAGCTTAAGAAATGACTCTTATGTGTGTTCTTCAGCCTATGGAGCACTTGTGGAAGTCACAAAATTGGAAGAGACCAAAGAGATCAGCTCTATGGAACCATCTAGTGTAAGAATTGGCAGGGACCAAAGAGATAATGTGGTCTAAATATCTCATTTTATAGATAGGAAAACTCAGACTTTTAAAGGGGAAGTGATTTATTGGAAGTCACACACTAGTTCAATTCATTTCAGCACATTTTAAACTATCTATTACATAAGACATTGTATTATAAATGTTGTTGGTACAAAGTCAAAAGCAGTAAAATAGTCCTTGACTTCAAAGAATATACCTTCTCCTTGGTTAGGAATGTAGTGGAATATATCTACAATAGGTATAAGGTAAATGCAAAGTAATGTCTGGCAGGGCTGGCAATAGAACTCAGGATCTCCCAGTTCTCAATTTAATATTCTTTCAAATCTCATCTTTTATATGTGACTGGAAGAAATACGTTATCTACCATCCCCACTGTGCTGAAACTTGAGTTGACCAATTTTTTTGGCAATGCTTGCTTTTCCCTAAATTTTTGCTTTCGAAAGGGAGGAAGGAAACAAATTATGAAGAAAGGGAGGAAGAGAAAGGAGGAAGAAAAGAAGGAAGAAAGAATAGCCAGCTGAAAAATTGCTTCATAGCATTATTGACTAACATTGTGACAGAATCCCTCCAGACAAGAAAAAAAACCTCTTTTTCCTCCTACAATGAAATTAAAACTGAAAAATTGTGGAAATTTCTTAAAGATGCTGGCTCTAATTTATTATTCTGTTAGCCTGAGGGACTGGAAATTTGCCTTGTGTTTGTGGGTCTGGACTCCAGTCTATTAAAAATGCTTAAGGAAGGAAGAAGGTTTAAGTCTAATGAATAGTGTTTGTTAAAGCACAAAAATGAATAGAAGACAACCCAAGAGCTTCCATTTTGTTGTACTTTTCCCCCCACTGTGTTTGAGAATCATCTTCTTCAACCACTTCAAGGCATTTTATTTTACTTGTTGAAAAACAGAATCAAAAAGTCTGACAGGGAGTGACGACCTATGGTAAGGGCTGGTGTAGCTCCTCAGTTAAAGGCTTACATGATATTTTATATGTTGATATAGAGAGGGGTCGCCATTCATCTAAGCTATGTCTTACTGATAGAATTTATGTTTATGCATACAAAATCAGATTTCACAAAAGCTCTGTGGTTTTGGTTTGTGTGATTAGCTACTGCTTTCACATTGTCATGCTACATGACAAGGAATGGGAAGCATCTTCTCACCCAGCATTAAGATTAAACAGAGCGAATGTTTGAGGTCCACTCCAAAAACCTTACCCAAGTGAAGAAAATAGTTGAGTTGTGATTTCAATCAATTTAGACAACCAATTTTGATAATTCCAATAAGACCATAATTTTCCATATTAGATGACTTCTAAATTATTAAGTTAATTATTTAAATTCTACTTTCATTTTACCACTGTCTAAGAGGTCTCCTACAGGAGTTTCTTGATATCTTAAACCACCAGAATCCATCACTGGCCTGATAATTGGTCTCGAGAGGTTAACTAAAACACATGAATTTCCTCTGCCTCTAATCTATACTCTAATAAAGTTTTCCCATATTGATGGCCACATCTGACTTCTTTTGTGGCTAAATAATATAACCATTATCATCCATCACAGAGGACTCTTTGCCTCCAGAAAGTCAAGCTCTATTTGAAGACCATTGTGCAAACTAGACCTTATCAAGAAGGAGAAGTTTTCAATTTCTTTTCTTGACTGTGTCTAGGAAATTTGAGGGCCTCATCCAAGGGGACTTGCCCATGGTACGATACAGTTTTGAGTAACTAGGGCAGTTTTTTATTTACATTAAATTAGAGAACTTCTCAAAAAACCACATTTTCTTTTTTCCCCAAGTCTTTTGCTTAGTTTGGACTAGGAAACTAAACTAGTCATTTTCATTTTTATTTCATTTAAGCACAATCCAACTGTAATTGAGTTTAAGTTTCCAGCTCTGGGGGAGGATGTTAAACTATTTTTTACTCTTATAGCTTTTGTTTAATTTTTTCAAAAGAACATTCTTTTTGAGTGAATAAAAGACTCACATCCATTAAGTATAAGTAGTGACCTTAAACAACCAAGATGATCTTTTACATATCATTGATCCCAGGAGGAAAAGCTAAGAGAAATTCTGAGCATTCTCATGGGATAGTGACATCAGATTCATAGTCTGCTGAAGTCCCCAAGTGAAAAGGCTAATCAAACTTTCTTTCCCTTGTTAAAGCTCTGACCTTGACAATCCAAACCTATGAAAGAGAAGAACTGAAGGAAATTCTCTGGAAAGGATGATTCAGTGCAGCCTTTTGAGAGCAACAAGCTATACCAAAGATCACTAGGTTGCAGGTCATGAAATCCAGATTCTAGTTTCTTATCTGTGCTTGAACTAATCACTTTCTTGGCCATATTTAACCACAGATGGGTTCTACTTGAGAGGGTGCTCAACTCAATCAAAGTTAATTCAGCGCCTAATACTTCATAGGCAGTGGATAGAGCACTGAACCCACTGGAGTCAGGAAAACCTTAGTTCAGATCTGGTCTCAGACACTAAGCTGTGTGATCCCAGGCTAGTCACTTCACCTCTGCCTCAGTTTCCTCAATGTAGATAATAATAGTACCTACCTCCCAGAGTTATTATGAAGATCCAATATGACACCACAATGCCTGGCACATAGAAGGCTCTACATAAAAATGCTAGCTATTATTATTCCTTGTATGTTTAAAGGTCCTGGACTAGGAGCGGGAAGTACAAAGACAAAAAAATGAAAACGTTGTACTTTCAAGGATCTTACATTTTATTGGGGTCTATCATGTAGCTACAGAGAGACCAAACAGACAAAATGAAGACAGAGAAAGCAGGAGCCCCTGAGGAAACTGGGAGAGTGTTTTGGGTAGGAGGTGGCACTTGTCCTGAGTCTTGAAATTCAGTATTCTGGGAGGGACCTTTGGTGAAGACTTTTATTATAGGCATTGGGGTGGGGTGCAAGGAAGGGCTGAGGTTACCCCATGAAGGAACTGAGATGGGAAAGATGGAATCCTCCATATGAGGAACAGCCAATAGGCCACTTTGGCTAGAGCATATGCCTTTATTCCATGTCCGCAATCAGTATCATTCTTGTTAAACCTAGAAAACTGCACACTTTATAGAGCCCTTGATACTGCTGAGAGCTCTTGCTGCCACTTTCATGGTCTGTTGTGGGAACAATATGCTATAGCAAAAAGAAGACAATGAGGTCAAGAAGATCTTGAACTGGAAGGGAATCTCAGAGACCATCTAGACCAAACCTCTCATTCTACAGATAGGGAAACTGAGACTCAGAGAAATAAAGTAACTTCCCCATGGTCACTCAGGAAGTATCAGAGGTAGGCTTTGAATATGAGTCTTTTGAATCAAGAGGTTTGGGTTCTAGCTGTAATTTTACCAGGCAGGAACTGAGTGACCTCAGATAAGCCATTTAACTTCTTAGTGCTTTCTTTTTCCAGCTGAAGAAAAAAATGGGGGGCAGTCTTGTTGAACTGAATGTAAAACAGTAAATTTTTCCTTTGCCTAGGTCTCATCCAATTGACAAGATAATGCAATGGAAGCCCTTTGAATGCGATGAGCCACAAAAGCCATCTGAATTCCAGGCAATTATGTTGTTATTGTGAAATCCCTTTGTCAGGGATGTGGACTGCTTTTGGACTAATTCTCTGGCTACACAAAAGCCTCCTGAGTGGTATGTATTAGGAAGGCCAACAATAGTAGAATTGGTGACTTGGGAGTCATTAAAATACTTGAAATATTTTCTACAAAAAATGGAAGGAAAGGACCTTAGAGATCATCTAGACCAAGGAAAAAGGGTTGTGACTTCCCCAAGGCCACAGAGTCAGTCAGTAGCTGAGCCTGGACAGTTTAAGCTATATTAAGACACCCAGACAAATCAGGTCTTTTTTCTTTCTTTTTCACCTAGGCTCCCATGGGTTGGCTTGTAGCCAGAATTGTTGTCAACAGAAGTGTTAGGCAAGCTCCAAAGGGGTAGCTCTTTGTAAAAAAGGCCTGACTGCATTTGCACAGTGCTTGCATTAGCTGGGTAGGTCTGAGTGTTCCGGAACCCTAGGTTATCAATTTGATTCCTGTGGGGATCAGTTAGGTTTACTTTACAAAATGACAATGTAGTCATGTTGCAAATCATGGCATGCTAATGACTCCAAAAGGAGCTGAGCAGTTGAGACAGAGTGACTGGAAATCTAACATCGATTTATCTGGTTTGATTGACTCTTTTTTCTGAGACTGCAAACATTCTAAGATTTCCCTATCCTAGAAAATTCTTCCTGTAAATCCACCTTTCTAATTTAAACTATTAAATTACTTCCTTTCACTTCTCAAAAGAGTAGCTAACACCCACAGCTTTTCATTCTTCAGTCCTCCCTTCTTAATTATTTGCAATCAGGCTTATCCTTCCAATATCCCCCTCCTCCCCAACCTCTCTCTTAAGGCCACAAATGACCGCCACCAAATTCTGTGGTCTCTTTTTTCCCCTTATTCTTTTAACCTTGAAGCATTTGACAAATTTATCTCCCCCTCCTGGGCACACCATTAAGAGAAACTTAGTATGGACATATGTTTTAATGTTTTGTTTGGCTGATGATTTCCTTTAGGTGGTGTTAGTGTTATGGAGTTCAGAGGTGAACCCGTGGGGTTTGGGAAGGGTACCTTTGCAAGAATTCAAGGCTCTGAAACTTGGCTTAAAAATAAAGAGAAATTTATTAATTTGGAAAGTAATGTTGAATCTGAGCAGGAGGCAGCATAGGTGGAAGCCTGCCTCCTAGGTAGAACAGCATGGGTGGAAGAGCTGCTCCTCAGAAGGACAGCAGGACAGCAGGAGTGGAGCAACCTGGAGGGTTGCTCCCAGAATGCCTCAGTTCTAGGGTTTTTGTATTCTTTTACAGCAGTGAGATGTGACTCTGGAGCAAGGGGTTGGGGGAGGAGGTTTGCCCGAAGGCATGGGGTGGTTCTCAAGATTTGGAGGACAGATGGACAAGGTGTCTCTTTGTCCATCTCAAATCACTGGGACCATCAAAGGAGGATAATTCTCTCCTAGGGGTCAAATTGTGTTAGAGAGCAAAGGAGTTTCCCTGATAATAGTTTGCTGAGTTTCTAGGGGTACAATGCCCATGTCATTAGGATAAGACAAGATCTAAATGAATGAAAAAATCATTTTTAAGTACTTACTATTTCCAATCACTGCACTAAACCTGCGATTTCCTCGTTATAAGAAATTCCTAGTGTGGAAATTCATTTCACAGATGCAGAACAGCCTCTTTTCCCTGGGTTTCTGTCATTACAATACACCAGGACTCCTATAGTTCTGTCTTCTTTGATTGCTCCTCCTCTTCCTCTTACCCCTTGCATGTAAGTATTCCCTCAGGCTCTGCCCTCAGCATTCTTCTCTCCCTACTTTTTCCTTTGGTTCTATCATCAATTTGCATAGATTCAACTATGCAGATGAATGCAAAATCTCTCTCTCTCTAGGTATCTATCAGCAGTCCAACATCCCTCCCATCTCTAGACCCACATTTCCAACTTTCTGCTAGACATTTCCAGCCTCAAGCTCAACATGTCCTCAACCAAATTCATCCTCCTCCTGTCCCCCACACCAAAGCAGTTCTTTCTCATTCCTTACCTGTATTAATGGCATCACTATTAGCTTGGCAACACTCCAGCTAGAAACCTTGGAGTCAGCTATGACTCTCTCCTCTTTTTTTGTTCTCTACATCTAATTAATCCCCAAGTCCTGTCAATTTTATTTCTCTAATATCTCTCAAATACATTTCCCCCTTCCAATTACCACTGACACTCTCCTATTTCAAGCCCTCATTTCTCTCTTGGACTGTTGAGATTGCTTTCTACCTGATTTCTCCCTACCTCTAGCATCTTTTCTTTCCCATTGATTCTGAATGTGGCTGCTAGATTAATCTTCTGCCAACCTAACTTTTTGGCTTTACTGCTCCCCTTTGAGTAACCCATGTATTAGTACCTTGGTTCACATCATATTTTGTGCTTCCTGCTCTCTCTCGTTGAAATTATACCCATCCTTCAAGGCCCAGACTAAACTCCATCATTTATATGACATCTTTTCTGACCTAGCTAGAAATGATCTGCCCCTCCTGGAACTCTCATGACACATCTTTGCATATCATTAACATAATAGTGTCTTGTTACTTCTGTTATCTGCTCTGTGCTTTCTGTGATTACCTAAGCTGGCGAGAAGGGAGAAGCAATTGGTCAGAGACCGATTACCCTCTTCTCTTTTTATCTTCTCCTTGACTATACAGCAGTTTCATTTTTATATTTCTCATACCACCAAGCACTAGCTCTTCTTGACCATTGTAAGGGATTGTTAAATGTTTGCTTGCATGAACAAGAAAATACAATGCATGTATGAGGATTAGTAATTTGATTGCAGTACATTGAGAAATATGATATGCCTCTAAAAAAATTAGGTTGGAGTGATTTGTAGAAAGCCTTGAATGCCAAGCTAATAATAATAGGTCATTTGGTAGGGAGCAATCATTGAAAGTTGATTTGTTGATTCTCTTTCTTTTTAATATTTTATTTTTGAGATTTTGAGATTTTTTAAAAAATATGGTGAGAGGGGAGGTAAAGTCTAGATTTTTGAATTAACTGTTACAAGAAAGCCTTAGTGCGGAACTTCCTTCCATAGATATAGAATAGCAACTTCTCTGTAACAGTTTTAGAGGGCTTGCCATGATACTGAGAGATTAAATAATTTGCCTGCAGTTTCAGAGGTAGCATAAATCAGAGACCGAATTTAAGACTTTGAAGCTCTATCGACTATGATCTCTCTCTCTCTCTCTCTCTCTCTCTCTCTCTCTCTCTCTCTCTCTCACATTCACACACACACACACAAACACACACTCTCTTGTCCCATTTTCTTTCTTACTTTCTCTTTCTTCCTCTCCCTCCCTTCCTTTCCCTCTTCCTTCCTCTCCTTCTTCCTCCCTCCTTCCTTCCCCTCCTTTCCTCCATTCCTCCCTCCCTCCCTCCCTCCCTTCCTTCCTTCCTTCCTTCCTTCCTTCCTTCCTTCCTTCCTTCCTTCCTTCCTTCCTTCCTCCCTCCCTCCCTCCCTCTTTCTTTCTTTCTTTCTTTCTTTCTTTCTTTCTTTCTTTCTTTCTTTCTTTCTTTCTTTCTTTCTTTCTTTCTTTCTTTCTTTCTTTCTTTCTTTCTTTCTTTCTTTCTTTCCTATTCTCTGTCTTTGTCTCTGTCTCTTCCTTTCTTCTTTCTACCCATTTTTTTCAAGGTGCAGTTCAAATCACTGCTAATGTCATTCCTTTGAGATTACCTGTTATTTATATCATATATAGCTCATCGCCACATAATTCTTTGCATATCTTCTTCCTTTTAGATGTGAGGTTCTTAAGGGCAAAATATCATGCTTTTTTTTTTTTGTAACCCCAGCAAATTGAACAGTTCCTGACACATAGTAAGAACTTAATAAATGCTTGTTGGCTGACTGATTAATAGGAGTCCATGCGAAAGTTCTCACATAGTAAGTCAAATAATTTAGTTTAGTGCTGAGTGCGGGAAGAGATTTTAGAGACAATCTATAATCCTCTCTTTTATATAAAAGAAAACAGAAGCCCAGAGAAGGGAAACAATTTTCCTAAAGTCACATAGTAAGCTATTGGAACTAGAATTTAGATCTCCTGACTTTCAGGTTCAAGTCTTGCAGCTCTTAGACCAGAAGCCTTATTTAAGTATAACGGAGATCTATTTCCTTGAGGTCTTTCCCAGCCATCAGCATCTCTCTCACTATTTTCTTGTTTCTTTCCCCATGCACAAGTCTCACCATGTCCCAGGCCCTGCTCTTCTCCACCTCTTATATCCATCCCCAGCTTCCTTCAGGACTCAGCTTCTTTGCTCCCATGAAGTATTTTCACATCTAGCTAAGAGCAGCTTTAAGTGGATAGAGCACTAGATTTGGAATCAAGAAGATTCCTCTTCATGAGTTCAAATACAGCCTCAGACAATTACCACCTATATGATCATGGCCAAATCACTTAACCCTGTTTGCCTTAATTTCCTCAACTGTAAAATGAGCTACAGATGGAAATGGAAACCACTTCAGTACAAAAACTCCAAATGGGGTCAAAAAGAGCTGGACCCAACTGAAAACACTCAACAACAACAGTGGTTAGTACTCTTCCCTGCTCAGATTATCCTGTATATTCTTAGCTGTTTTCATGTTATATCCCTCAAATAGAATGTAAGCTTCTTAAAGACAAGGACTGTTTTAAAATTTTGTCTTCACATTTACTATATTTAGGTCAGGGCTTTTCATATTATATGCACTTAATAAATACTTGGTTGTTTAATTTGGATTGTATTGGAGATAAGTGTCTCCCTCTTCTCCCTGCAAAAGAAACAACAAACTTTGGAACAAATTGTTGAACTTTGTAAACCCAGGTAGAGTCTAAATTATGATCAAGAGTATGTAGACAATTTCTGCTTTAAAAATAGTGAACCCAGAAAGAACATCTAACTCTAGCACCTTGTTGACAATAAGTGATAAATACAAGCACTGTTAGAAATAAAAGTCTCATTTATATTACTCAAGTATTTATGGAGCTTTATTTTATGTAAATGGAGCTAGCAATGGTATTGGGGAAAGAGAGTTGAACTTGGAGTTACAGGACTTGGGTTAAAATTCTTGTTTTGGTATTGATTCTTTTTTTTTTAAACATTTACCTTCCATCTTGGAATCAATACTATATATTGGTTCCAAGGCAGAAGAGCAGTAAGGGATAGGCAATGGGGGTCAAGTGACTTGCCCAAGGTCACACAGCTAGGAAGTGTATAAGGCCAGATTTGAACCCAGGACCTCCCATCTCTGGGCCTGACTCTCAAACCACTGAGCTACCCAGCTGCCCCCTCAGACTAGTTGACTTTAAAGGTCTCTTTCATCTCTACATCCATGTTCCTATGACATATATGTATGTTTGCATATGTATACTGTCTACACATACACACAGAAATTTACCCAAAAGTTTTAGTGTCATTTTAAGCCTTAATAACTCCAGAAGTAGCAGGACTGTACATTTAGAACTGGACCTTCAGTCAGGAAGACTAAATCTTTGTGAGTTCAAATCTGGCCTCAGATAATTAGTAGCTATGTGACCCTGGGCCAGTCACTTAATCCTCCTTACCTCAGTTTCCTCATCTGTACAATGAGCCAGAGAAGGAAATGGCAAACTAGCCCAGTATCTTTACCAAGAAAATTTCCAATAAAGAGTTGGACATAACTGAAATGACAGAAAAAACAACAACAAATAATACATTCCCGAAATATAAATGCTATAAACTTATAACATTTGGAAGCTTAATTATTTAAACTTTATTTTGTGAATGTTTATTAATGTACTTTTTCAGCTTTAATTTCTTGCTCAAGTTCTTCTGATCAAAGGTGGCAAACAATTTTTACTGTTGCAAAATCTGAGAGAGCAATGTATAGTACAAGACAGTGGTTATGTTGAATTTTAATAAGAAATATATAATTATTTTAAAAGTTTAAATAATAAAACTTCCAAATTTTGTTTTTTTGTAAGTTTGTAGGATTATACTACTTAATTAATTAAAACTTCTCCCAGACTCTTGGAATGTCTTTTATATTGAAGAAATAAAATTACAACTATCAAGACAATATTTTTCCCTTTAAATTTCAGCACCACAAAGGAACTCACTAAGTGAATAGAAATTTCCAACTGTGTGGAATGAATATGAATTTCCTTGTTATACAATTTTTGCTGAAATGTCAGAACCTATAATAATTTATTTTGGGAGAGGGGACAAGAAGAAGAGAGAATGTTTGCCAGTAGTGTGTCTGTCCAATGTACCAAAGCATTTTGTTTTGTTTTGTTTTTAAATCATGGAATTCTTAGAACTGTCCAAAAGCAGAATGAGCTGCCTCAGGAAACAATGGGTTTCCCATCACTCAAACAGACTAGATGACCACTTGTTTAGGATATTGTAGATACTGTATCGATTATGTCAAGTCAAGTTAAGAAGCATTTAAGAACCCACTATGTCCCCGGCACTGTGCTAACCACTGGGATACAAGTATAAATGCGATAAACTTACAACATTTGAAAGCTCATTTACTTACTTTTAAATTTAATTTCACTCAAGGACCTCACCCAATCCCTTCTCTCAAAGATCTCATAGTCTAATAGGGAAGATGCCATGCAAACACATTTTGTAAAAATGTAAGGTCCCCTCGACTCTGAGGCTCTGGTAACTTATGCCCACTGTGTTTGGAAGAGAATTTTTTCCTTATTTTCCTGAACTTCGCTGGAGGCTTGTGGAGAAGGTGGGTTACTTTCCTTTCCTAAACTTGATGAAAGGACTCAGAGAGGGAATGTTTCTCATTCACTGTTCTTCCTGGCCCTTAGCATGAGGCTGTCATCAGATAAGATGCACTGTCCATTTTTTTCTTTTCTGCCCTTGTCGATGGCTTGTTAGTTCTGCCTCTCCAGATGGCTGTTAGAGATCATGACAGCATAGAGCAGAGTTTCTTAACCTGGAGTCTGTTTTCTTGTTTTTTGTAATATTTTATATTTTTTTAACATTTGATTTCCTTTGCAATCCTATGTATTATATTTTGTAGATTTAAAAACATTATTCTGTGAAGGGACTCATAGGTTTCATCAGACTGCCAGAGGGATTTGTAACACACAAAAAAGGTTAAGAATTCCTCATCTTCATGGACCAATCAGAGCTATATCTAAATGTTGCTGCTCCTTGACAAAATGTATTTATAATAGTTTTTGTTTGTTTTTTTATTAAAGGGACCTTAGGAGGAAACTTCAAGGAGCTGATAAGGAATTGTTAGGTTTGAGCTGTTTTCTCCAGCAGATAAAGTGATGTGTGTGTGTGTTTTTTTTTTAAATTAAAATGACCTCAGGAGGAAATTTCAAGAAAATGATAAGAAATTCTTAGATTAGAGCTCTTCTCTCCAGCAGATTATGTTCTTCCTTCTTAGAAAGCCAATTGACAAATATTTACTGATCATCTATTATTTCAAGACAGAAGAATGCCCAGAATATAAGATCGACAACCAGCCAATATTTAACTATTGTGGTCAGTATTTCAATACAGAAGCTGTTTTATTTTTCCTTTTATTAATTTAAATTTGTCATGTAATTGCCTTTTTTGGTTGTTGATAGTTTTAGTTGTGTTTTATGTGCAATTGTGGTCAAAGTATCCATCATCAAGAGACCAGTGGCCTGGTGATTTACCTAGCAGTGTTGGTCCTTGAGGAGATGGCAGAACTACACCTGAAGCTTTTCCAGAACTAGTAATCTATAGACATAGACTTCAAGAACTCAGTGCCTCTTACTTGCCACAATGAGACATCTGAATAGAACTCTGATAAGGCATAAGTCTACATTATTGGAGGGAATACCCACTTTGTGGAAATGATAAATCCAGTGGAATATTGGAAAACTGAAATGATGGAAATAATGATAATAGCTGACATTTCTATAGTAATTTAAATTTTGCAAGCACTTGGTATAACTTTTTTCATTGGATCCTTACCACAAACCTGTGAGGTTTGAGATAAAAACTATAGATTTTATCTTCTTATTTCATAGATAAAGAATTAGAGACCTACTTACCCATAGACTTATGCCTAGGAAGTATAAGAGGCAAAATTTGGTTCCACGTCTTTGTGATCCCAAATTCATTAATCTATTCACTCTTCCAGACTGTGGGCTTGTACCAACATGATGAACAAGCAATTATTAAGTGTCTACTTAGTACAGTTTGGTATGTAGAGTGGAGAGTCCTAGCTCAGACATATACTAGTTGGGTAAGTCACTTACCAGTTGTGTCAGTTTCCCTATCTGTAAAATGGACATAATAAAAGCAACAACAAAGCAATGGGTTCAAATCAAGAAAACATCTAATGCCCAGTGGACTTACGCGTCAGCTATGGGGTGTGGGGGGGTGGGGGGGAGGAAAAGAAAATGATCTATGTCTTTAACGAATAATGCTTGGAAATGATCAAATAAAATATATTAAAAAAAAAAGATAGAATAAAAAAAAAGCACTTATTCCATAGGGTTATTGAGAGGATAAAGTGAGTATGTATATAGTGCTATACAAATGCTAGTTTGATTTTATTGATTTAAAGTCATATACCAGATTTTATGAACCAAACAAAGATGAATAGGAACTTGTCGCATCATTCAAGGGCTTGTGGTCTAGTTGGGTAAATAAGAAAGTACAAAGTAATAGGTAAGGACACATTTAATTCCCACATTCATCTTAAGTGTCATTTGGGCATCCATTGGTGGAATCATCCACCTCCAGAAGTTTTCCCATCTTAGGAAAGGAAATGTCTCTAATTCTAAGATTGGAGAGACTCAAGTCAAGCATTAGAGACTTGACCAAAGAAGTAGAGTCTTAAGGACTATCCTCAGGTTCAGTCTTCTTGTTCTCTTGTGTGGACAAAATCTGCTTTCAAGGTAGCATGAATTCTTAGAAATAGTCATAGAATAGTAGCATTGACAGGATCATAAGAGTCATTGTTTCTACTCTACCTAATTTAGGAAACTCTTCTACAACATACCTGACCACTAGCCAATTGACTTTTGCTTGTATTTACAAAACTTCTATTTACTTCTATTTACAGAAAAACCATTAGCTATCAAGATTCTATTTCTGGTCAGTTTATTTTTTAGGATGGAATGCTTTATCTTTTACTGAAATTTCAGGGGCATATTTGTATGAAATGATGCAGAGTGAAGTAAGTAGAACAAGAGACTTTGTACATAATGACTACACTAATGTGGATAAAAAGATCACTGAGAAGTAGGACTCTGAATATTTTTATTTTTAATTTATTTTTCCATTCTAAAGTATAGGTGTTCATTTTTATTCTGAATATTTTTAAATGGTCTCAGTTAATAAATAATGAACACAACTTCTTCAAGAGACAACTAGGATAGAATATTGAATACAGTTTTAGATGATTGTGGTTTTTGCTTAATGGCTTAATTTTTCTTTTTCACAAGGAAGAATTTACTATGAGTAGAGTAGAATAGGTAGAATGTAAAGTCATAAGATATCAAAATAAAATGAAATCTTGAAAAATTTAAGCTCATCAGTGAGTTCCCTGTATAGGGATATATAAGATATATAGCCATATAAGTCTCTAGACATTACCTTTGTCTTATTCAAGAAAAAAATCTTCAAGAAATAAAATTTCTGAATCTATAATGATAATAGGAAAATGCAAAATTGTTTTTGTATCTTAACTGTTTGAAATGAATTCTAAAGAAGTCAAGAGAATTCCATTTTTTAAATTAACAGGATCAATTAAATTTCTCAATTATTGTGTTTCCTTGAAATAATTTTATCAGGAAAGACCTGAAGGTTAGGGAGGGAGGTAGTATTGTAGGTTGGGAGGGAGGCTTCACATGGATTTGGCTTGAGTTTGTAATCAGAAGAACTATAAACGCTGTCTTTTAGACAGAAGCATGATTGGTACTATCTCCCCTTTTTTGGCAAAATATTGGAAATTTCCTAGCACCCCCCCACTAACTACTGAGTCAATTCCCATTGTACCCAAGCCTACTACCTCCTGTTTCTGTCATATTTTATCTTTAAATCCCTATAAAGATTTATTGAGTCAAATTGATTTAGATAAAACAATATGGAATATTATATGGAAAGGTTAATCTTTGTGGTCATCAACTATAGCTACCTCATAATACTTTGGGGAAATCTAATAATGAAAATATGTTAATTTCTTTTTTAATGTAAATATTTGGTTATGGGGCCACAAAATAATGGGTCTGGATCTATGATTTTGTTGACATTGGAAATTACTGGTGTAGATGTTCTTTCTACTTTTAAAAATGGTCAATTCTTTATAACTGACAACCTTAGAGAGCTGCCTAGGGGCACTGAGAGGGAAACAGACTTGTCTATAGTCACATTACTAGCTTGTAACAAAGGCAAAACTCTAAACTCAGATTTTCTGGACTTCAAGATCAGCTATCTTCAGCCATAATACCATGACACCATATGTAGGTTTTTAACTATGGAGTTTGGCTGGTAGTCTAAATAGAGATCACTTAAGGGAACATTATTGTATTGTTGATGCTGAAGAATAAGCTAATAATATATAGTACCTCTCTTCTAAATGGCTCTAAGTGTTTTCACATTTTAAAATGTTCACTTATGGTTGGAAGCATCTCTGTGAGGTATGAAGGGAGGATCAGGGATTATTATCTGCAAATCTAAAACAACAAAGGGATTAAATCACTTGGTCATTCAATGAATGGTAACATATGAATCAGTATCATAGACATTGGGCCAAGGTCCCACCAGAAAGACAGAGTGTAGAACCAGAAGTATCTCCCATTATACAGGGTTCCAAGGAACTCATTTCTATTCCATTTGCAGCCCTTTCTGCTCTTGTTCTGTTCCCCCCTGTTCAAGTTTTCAGGTCTTGGTGGCTTCCTTTCCTCCTTTTCCTCCCCATTTAATGCCTGTTCTCAGTAAAGAGTTACTTAATCCTTAATGTACATTTAAATCACTGTGTTCCCTTTCCCAGGGGTATATACCTTTTAACCCTTACCTCTAAATAAATGCTTGCTGTTGAATGAATAACTAAACAAAGGGAACATAAATGGAAGAGTATGTCCCCTGGTGGAAGCATGTCCAGTATTAGTGAGTCGGTGGGGAAGATACTTGGAAGTAGGGACCCTTTCCCAGCATCCCTGAAATCAGGTCTTGTGCTCAGTCTCAGAGGGTCTGTCCTATTGTGTCTGAGGAAAAAGAACTCTCCTTGACTTTGTAGTCCCTTCCATCAGCATCTTAGGAAAGACATTGCCTCTGTTATGTTGCAACAGGTGGTCTTGTTGAGAGTGAGTTCCCCTTCTGACTTAAGAGGGGGTAAGATCATGGACATTTTGGGTTCTGTTTAGTTTCAAAGGGGAAACGACTTACTAATTAGGGAAAGAGTCTTTACAAAAATATGTTTTCTATTCCACTGATAGTCAGTTACAAGCGATAACACTGTTAAATGTAGTGCCTAATAAATCTAGAAAAACTACCCAATAAATGTAAGTAATAACAATGATTAACAATAAATTAAATGCAGAGAACTAGGAATGTACCACATTATTTTTAACTAGTTTGGGCCATCGGGTTCTGATTATTCAGTTTGTCCTACACACCTGGAGTTTATTAGAGTGTAATACAAACTAAACAGTCCCTCAGAGAGGCCATTGAAAGGGCTTAGTATAAAACAATATACAAGTTTAATAGTGGTAACTGACCTTTCTTTCTCTTACAAAAACATATCTTTGTAACTTGAGCCTTGAGGAAATGTAATACTTTTTACCTAATCCTGATTGTTAATTTTCTTTTTATTTAATTTAAGCTTTTGTTTGTTTCATGAGATAGCAATATACAAATTTATATTCAATAATTCTTCCTGAGTTGGAAAGAGATTCCAAATGACTAAGTTTCTCTTATTCCTGACATGAACACTACAAGAACAAGTCGGGGTTGGGGAAGTGGGGAGAGCAGATGAATAGTGTGCTTGATATTAATGGCAGCTGGTTAAAAACCACATTTTAAAATAGTCAAATGAAATGGTGTACATGTGTTTATAATCAAGGTGCATTTGCCTAATTTTCCTTAAACTCTTAAATATTACTCATTTGCAAATGCCAGAAAATTGGAAGTATTCTCTGCTCAAAACATGGACATTGTTAGTCTTTGGAAGAAGAGGACTCTTGCAAATAATATCACAAATGTCTATTATTCAGATGGTATCAAAGAGTCTACTCCATTTTCTCAATCTCTTGATAGTAACACTCTCTTCCTACGTAAAATTATTTCATTTTCAATACATACATGAATAAATAGCTTCTCAATTCTTTTCCAAAAGGGAAGGACTTTCAGTCAAACTGGGCTTTGGAATCATCACTTTCGACAGCCCCAAATTCATCCACCCACTGCACAGGTTACAAATTGAGAGAATTATCTGCTGAAGACAGTATCTTCTGGGTAAGAGTTTGACCAGACTTTATCCATGGAAGCATCTGGAAGCTGCAGTACCCAGAAAAAAAATCAGCACAGGCAAATAGTGCATAAAATCCTGTCTTGGAATAATTAAATGAGAATGCTAAATACAGTGGGGCAGAGGTGCAAATAAGGATAATTGCAAAGGGGAGTCTGAGTAGACCCAGAAATAACTCCTTATAGTCTATATTATCTCCAAATCTGCTAATCAACAAGGATTGGCTCCAATCCTTCCTTGACCAATTGTTGGGGCCTCAAACCACATACAGTTTGCTGACTCTAAGCTTTTATTTTATAATCAAAACCATTTAATTCAGAAGCAGCTCTTCATCTCAAAGGCTGGGCATGTTGTTCAACTATGTTGAATATAAAAAAGGGTACCTTGCTCCAAATCGGAGTTGATTGGACTTTCTGAGCAAAAGGATCAGGCTAAAACAAAGGGGAATGTAGTTTCCTATCCATTTTTCTGGAGAAATTAATGCTCATTGGTCAAGGAGGGTAAATTTTATTATTAGAAATTTATAACAATTTCTAAGACTTACTTTAACTTTCTCTACTGTAGGGGTGATGGTTGAGGGGGTGGAAGAGGAGTTTAGTTAAAAGAGCTTGAATTCTATGACAAATGGACAAAATTTGGGTCAGCCAAATTATGAAGTCAGTTGCATTTATTCTTTTAGTCTCCAAGCCAAAAGGGCCAGAACTCAGTCAGTATAAATACATCTTTCCTTTTTAAGAATAATTTTTATTGATAACTTTTGTTTTCACATTGCCTACATTTTCTCATGTACCTCTTCCTTTCTCCTCATCCTAGAGAGACATTCCATGTAACAAAGAACATTTTAAAAGAAAGAAAAAGACAAGAAAATAAACAGCAAAAGAAAATAATATATTGAAAAATATCTGACAACATATTGAATTTTCCATACTAATAGACCTCCCTATCTTTAAAAAGGAGTGGCAAGTGGTGTCTACCCATAGCTCATCTTTGGGGCCATACTTATTCTTTGTAATTTTTCATCATTCACTTGATTGTTTTATAGTCATTCTCTTCATTTACATTACTCTCTAGTCATTGTATGTTTTGTTTTCTTATTTCTGCTTACTTCAGTGTGAATTAATATTCATCCTACTCATCATTTCCTAGAGGACTGTAATATTGTATTACATTCATACACCACAGTTTAGATACTATCTCATCAATGGACATCTACTTTGTTTCAATTCTTTGCTTCCACAAAAAAAGCATAAACGGCAACTTTTTAATAGTTCTACTGAACCAACAATGGATCGGATTATCTGAGAGAATAGTATAAGAGAGTGTTCAATGAAAAGCTGGATAAATATTTGCTAGGGAATACTTTAGAAGAAATTCTTATTTGGGATGGAAGCTTAGATTGGATTGTCTCTTATCTATGAGTTGATTTTTAAAAAACATTTTAAAATTTATTTATTTAATTAATTTAGAATATTTTCCCATGGTTACATGATTCATGTTCTCTCCCTTCCCTTCTCCCTCCCCCCTCCTGTAGCCAATGAGTGATTCCACTGAGTTTTACATGTATCATTGTTCAAAATCCATTTGCATATTATTAATATTTGCAATAGAGTGATTATTTAAAGTCTACATCCCCAATCATATCCCCATCAAACCATGTGATAAAGCAAATGTTTTCTTCTGTGTTTCTACTCTCACAGTTATTTCTCTGAGTCTATTTTTTAAAAAAGCTTAATTCATATTAAAGTATAAATGACAGTAAGGCTTAATCTGGTAGCCTTCCTAGGGGTATTTGTATTTCACAGAACACAAAAGAATGACTTTCTCATTGCAGAATTTCAGACATTGGTGAACAGGTTTGGGAAGGGATACTCTCTTGGCCAGGGAGAATCTTCTCACAGCCCCTGAAATCAGATCATATAGGTAGCCACAGACTCCTAACAGTAATTCTAGGTTAGTAATTTGTCTCCAAAGGATTTGTGCCCCAATGCATGGCCACTAAGGAGTTGACTAATTGACTATGGTGAATTCATATTGATTACTCTGGGCTGCTATGAAAACCTAGGTCTCATGGTTTATTGAAAAGGTTTGGAGTCAAAGACCCTGTTTTCAGATCTTGCCTCTCCTACTTTTTTCTGGTGCAACTTTGGGTAGGTTACTTGATCTCTCTGGACTTCATGTGGAAAATAAGGGAATTGGACTAGACCTCTAAAATCTTATATAGATCTAGATATCCCTTACAGAGTCTAGATGCCAAAATATAGGATAGCGTCAAGAGGGGTGATGGTTCTATTTATCTGGAAAGGTAATTAATACTTTATTTTATGCAAAAAGGATAATCCAACCAACTACTTCCATTGAATTTCCATTTTTATTTTTTTCTTCTACAAATTAAGAGTACACAGATAACTAGAATGATAACAGAAATCTTCAATGTTAGGATCATACTTCCTATATTGTTTCAGAGCTTGGGAGCAAGACTAGCCTCTCCGTTGAAGTCCTGGGAGAAACTAGTAGTTCTGAAGTAACAAGACATATATATTGCAGAACAGTTCTGCTCCCCCAGTAAAATCTCTGGAGGTTATCAAGCTTTGCATCTTCTAGGAAGAACTTATAAAATATTTGTGGTGCTCCAACAGAAATATAAACAACTTCCTCAGCCCATTAATTACATGCTTTCCTGAGATGGAAATGGGTTTATTTATAATGAAGAATATGTATAAAATTATAGGAATGTTGGTGATAGTGGTGTGAAATATCTTAATTCCTTCTTAATTAGCAAAGATTATTCAACTTGGCTAAGGACAAAGAGAATGTGGACTAATCCATAAGGAGTACATTTTCTTTTAAAACTTATTTTATACCCCTTTAAAGCATATTTGACTAGGGTATAATTTCACAGATCTTTGAGTCATTGAAAGAAGATAATGAAATTACATCTCAGACTTAAAAAAAATAAAGCATTTAATTCAACACATTCCACAGGCATTTATTTTTATTTATTATTGCATATAAATGGTTAAATTAAATAAAGTTTGGATTAAATTATAAGTGACATAGGAGAGAAAGTTGGCTCAGGATGCCTAACTGAACCATTTGGTATTTCTTTCATTGAATATCTGGAAAACCAATTGCTGAATTTCTAACTTCATCTAAGCATTCAATATCCTGCTCTGAATACACATACTTTATTTATATATATGTGTGTATATATATATAGATATATATAGTATATTCATATATCTTTTATTTAAAATTCACTTAATAGATGCTGTGAAAATTCCAAGGGGATATGGATTGCATGTAAGCCATATTTTCAACTGGCCACAAAATTATGCAAAATAAAGTTTGTGAAATACCTTTAAGCTGATTGTAAGTGTGATTTTCTAAAATTATCTAGATTTTTTATCTTTGCAAATTGCATTCTTGAAAGGAGCATTTTGCTGAGATTCTGATCATTATAACATAAATAAATGGAATAAAGGATATGATATATATGAAAATCCAACTCATTCTGGGAAGTCTCATATTGGTATTAAAGATACTCTCTTCATGTGAAATACTTATGAGAAGCCAATTTGAATTAGAAAGAAATGGTCTAAACAATAACAACAATAATGTATGATAATCAACTGTGAATGATGACATAACTCTTACCAATAAGGCAAGAATAAGGACAACTTCAAGAGACTTATGACAAAAAAAAGGATATCTACCACTACTGAAGGAACAGATGGAGTCCAAATGCAAATTGAAATAGGCCATTCTCTATTTTATTTCCTCGTGAATTTTTCTCTAGTGTGAACAATATGTATCTTCTTTCACATGACAAATATGGAAATATGTATTATATTATAGTATATGCATTACATATATATAATATATGTATAACCGACCTGCCTTCTTAGGGAGGTGGGACCAGTAGGAAGGAGAGAATGTTGATTACAAAATATCAGAAAATTAATATTAAGGAATTGTATTCATATGTTGTCTGGAAAAAAAAGAAAATTTATGAAAAGGAAAAAAAGAAAGTAGTAGTGATCTGAGAAAACTGAATTTTGTGGGTTTGATCCATTTTTCTAGTGCTTGTATCCTGTCTGGTAATCTGTGGCTTTCTTATTTTTTAAGATTATAGATGGATTGAAGGAGAGGGAATGACAGTGGCCATGTTGCCACACTCTGCCCAATGGACGGGCATCCTAAGCATTTGCCTGAGCATCTTTGGGGATGTCATCTCTCTGTGCTATGACCACAAATAGGACAAAGAACTCATGGGAGCTTTGCCCTTCATTCCCTCAGTGTTGCACTGCTGAGTGGAAAGAATAAAGGTCAGGGTAGGCTTAAATTATTTTTCCTTGTGTCATCATCTCAGTTTCTCAGCCATGAATTGGTTGGCAAATGCTCAAACTTTTTCTTTACTACTAAGAAAAGAACATGACCAAGAATTGTACTTCTGAATAATTAGGAGATAATCAAAATGAAAGCTTATATGGATATACTGTGAGCCTGCATGGAATGGCTCATTATTTAGTGATTTGGGGGAAATTGAGAGATTCTAGGAGATGGTAGAACCATAACTAGGGAAGGATGATAGGGATTGTGCTTCAAAGTGCAGATTTTGATGGTGCTGATGGTATTTGTGGTCATTTAAGAGATCAGAAACAAAACAGTTTTGCTTTTAGTTAACAAGAAAAATTAAACCAGATAGTAGGTTGGGGTGAGATCCTCTCTCTCTATGATGGAGGACCCTTTGTAGCTTTGTTGCAATACCATCTCCTAATTGAGAACATTTTATTTATTTGTCTTTATATTGCATACCTCAATATAATTTGGGATACTTGTCCCAGGAACAAACATTCCTAGTTATGGCTCTGGAGTTGTGTTATCCATTTTAAGCCACTAGAAGCTGGTTTAGTGCACTTACTCTGGGAAATTACCCCTTGATATATTGCTCTGGAAGAATGTCTAGCACCTTCCCCCCAAATCTTCATCATTGTCTCAGGGGCTGAATGCTTCCCCATCAGTAGGTGAGGTAGCCTGGGCCAGTCAACTGAGATAATAGAGCATTCAGTAAATTGGCTAAGGTCCCCAGCAGAAAGAAACTAGTAACTTTCCCTTCCTAAATGATTGTTCCCATGAAGAGAACCTCAGAGTTTGCCTGACTAGGGTAGGAGGAATGGGAACAAAAACACAAAACTCCCTCTGATTTTGTGAAAGACATCTTGCTATTTACAAATCTTTTAAAATCAAGCCAACTCATTTGTTAGGCTGAGCAGAGCAGTGAAATAACCAGGACAGGCAGAAAACAACAGGAAACAGGCTGGAGAACACAAATTTGGACTCATAAATTAACCAAAATGAGTTTGAAGAAAACACCAGGTTCAATTTAAGTAGACCTTTCACAACTAGGTGTGCCCACAGCTGACTCTTTTAGGAGTCATTAAAGCACATTACACCCAATCTTTTTACCCACAATCATCTAGATTACCTGGGCAGGCCATCCATCAGTTTGCCAATTTAATGGATTCCTCTGTTTTGAACAACTTTCTGATGAGCAAGGAGTTTGGGAGGGGAACTTTGCAGAAACAACATATTGAAAACATGCAAATCCCCAAAGCTCTGGATGCTGGGACCACCTCTGCCTGAATCCAGTAATGAAATACATTCTTTTCTTTCGAAACTTCCATTCCAGAGAGGAATGGAAGAAAATTGCAACTTCTATTATTATTAAAAACATCATAGTGTGTTTATAGATGAGATTTCTTAAAACTCTGAAATTGGCATTAACTACATGGAGAGAACTTTTGCCCCCCTTTTCTGTGTGTTCTTTCCAAGTATCTCCCCCCACTCCCTGCCTTATTCATAATTAAATGTAATGATGACATCACAAAAATGGAGCCAGTCTTTTGGTTTATATCACTTGCAGGAGATTATAAACTCTGATCTGAGAGCGTTCCTGAATTTGACTGAACTGGAGGCCTTCTCAACTGGAATATAGTATTTCGATCTACTCTCTGGAATGCTTAATGAGAAAATCCTTTCAATACATTGCTTCTCATGGCTAAGTGCTAAGCTTCGATGGGCCTGAGCAAATGCCTTCTATCATAAAAGCACACTTTTGGCAGAGTTTAGAAAGTAATAAAGTTATGTACATATTTTACAGTTTGGAAAGGAGATAAGGGGGGAGGGGTAGAAAAGAAATTGTTAATATAATGAAAATAACTGTAGAATGGCAGGTAAAAATTGACTCCAAAAAAGGCTGCTTGTGAAAGACAGCAAAATGCTTAAATGAATTTGAAGCACTTTACCATGAATTAAAAAGATGGGAGAATCTCTGTATGAATGGATAGCACTTGCTTAATGAGCATAGCAGATGTCTCCATTTAGGAAATGCAAAGAAAAGTAAAACCTTGTAAAGTTTTATGTATGATCCCTTTCACCGAAATATGAAAAACAGACTAGAAATGGGGAAGGAAATATCTTCTATAAATAAATTTGAAGAAACACTCAGCCAGAAGGAGACAATTGTTTAAGTATAATGTCCAAGGGAGAAAAAGCAGTCAAACCAAGAAGAAATCGCACTTTTGACTGTGCCGCGCAAACATTTTTGTGTCGCTAGGCTATAAAGCAGAAACTTTTTTCCACCCTACCCTTAGAGAATGCCTCACTGACCTCAGTGTTCTTTGGCAAGCCACATTTGTTAGAAATAATAAATAATAGCAGCTGAAGATCTGTAGCCTCCTTGCAAAGACATGTAGACATTATAAAGACATTTTTATCAAGTGTCTATTGAAGTCTATAGGTTCATGTTTGGCTCAGATCAGTGAAAACAATTCATTTCTTCTCTTAGGCTGCCTTTTTAATTTTTTTTTCCATCTTGGATCCATGCTGATCTCATATCATAAACAATTTGCCAGTTGCTGAGTTGTCATTGAATTATGTGAGGGAAACGCTTCCTTAGGCATGAGATCCTATGTCAGAAGCCTCTCTGAAAACCGGTGGCTGTGAGCATGAGTCTGCCACTCCTGAGAACAAGAAATTGCTTTTGGAAAGAGAAAAAATACAATTCATTCTTAATAGGTTTTTTTTTTTCCCAATTACATATCAGATTTTTTTGAAACAAACAAACAAACATGGAAAAGACTCACTGACATGTTTTCTTTTGCTTTATGTATCCTAATACAAATCTGTGTAGTTATCCATGAGAATATTTTCAATTGTAAAGTGATTTTCACCTGGAGTATTGCTAAACTGGCTTCTAAAAGACCAAAAATACTGTGGAATAAGACATACTGATCAATCCTATAATATTTTGGTTCTGTTTTGGAATCGACTCAATTTGGGAAATTTCATACGGTTACATTACTGAAACTGATATTTCTGCTTTATTGGATTCCAAATAAGCAAAAGGATCTGTTTCCCACCCCCCACCCCCCCTTTGGTAAACTCTTCTGTAGTTCTTAAATAGAAAAGGCAGTTGTGACTTTTTTTTTTAAATTTAGTCATGGCCGAATCATAGGTATTGATCAATTGCAACAGTGCTAAAAAAGAAAAAAGTTAGTCATTCATGATCAGCAAAATAGCCCAAATGATGTCATCCATCAAGATGGACACCACAATTTGCCAACTATTTTCTCATAAATCAAGTCATAGTCCCTCAAGGAAGAAGAGGCGCGCCTGAAGGGCCAACATGGCAGCCGTTATCGGCAGACTGAGAGAAATGCTCCCTCAAGTATACAGTAATTATTTTTACTCGATGGGAAATAAAGAGAGGAGAGATGGTAGGGTAGAACTGGAGAGTGTCTGCCTCACTTCATTACTATTCCCCAGGCAAGGGACACAACATATGCTTTTCATTGGGAAGCCAATAATTTTGAATCGTGGGACAGGTGAAAACTTAAATGACATTTGCAAACCTTGATTTATTTCTCTGCTTAACTCTGGAACATGCTTTAGATTTAGCTATATAAGTTTCCATAGATTAGTGGTCAATGTCAAGTATTTTCAGTGACATAGGCAAGCTTTCCCTGTCCCTATCAGTTAATTAAATATTTTCACTACTAATCTTTTCTTATTGAAATAGCCCCTTTTCTTTGGGTTAGACATTTGGAAAACAACCATCCAGAGTTTAAACTTTTATTTATTTATTTATTTTAAAATGCCCTTTTCCCCATGTGCTATTTTACTTGCTGGAAATCTCATTAAAAGTTATTTATGAGCTGTTAGTGATCCCATAAGGATTACACCTAATTCAGTCTGTAAAGCTTTTGAGTTACATAGCTTCCCAGGAATAGTCTCTTTAGCATGAAGGACCACCTTCTCCATTATTTCACTTTTCTTATCACCCGAATTAATGCTGTAGACTGCCTTCCTGGTGGAAGAGAGCTCCTTAATTCCTAACCTTCTCATCCTCATTTACATAACTAGGATGCTAACTTGCAGGAACATGTCATCTTTCTTTGATTTTCTCATAGACTTTCCTTGATACAGACATGCTTTATTAGATTAGTAAACCTGAGGGAAAGTAGGAGGTATTGGAAAGGGGCATGTGCCAGGGACCCCAGAGACATGGGTTCTAGAAAACTTAATCATTCCACCTCTGTAGGAATCAGTGTCCACATGTATTTTTTTTAAAGGGGAAATGATTGGGCTGGGTGATTCCTAAGATATATATTTTTGGATTTAAATTTATTTATTACATCAAAATACCCTTGTAACTCCCCATCTCCATTAGAGAAGGCATCATTTGACCAAAAGATATATGCATGTATAAAACTAAGTCTTGCTGATTTCTATTTATTAATTCTTTCTCTGGAAGTGGACATACACAAGCCATTCTTTAAATGACATTTCTGTTGCAATATAGAATGTTCTCTTGGTTATTCTTGTTTCACTTTTCATAACCATGTAGATCTTTCCATATTTTTTTAAAATTAACTTGCTTGTCATTTCTCACGGCATAATGATGTTCCATCACTATCATCTGTCACAACTTGTTTAGCCATTTCCCAATAATGGCATCCCTTCAGTTTCCAGTTCCTTGCCACCACAAAGAGAACTGCTATAAATATTTTAAACATATAGGCTCTTTTCCTTTCTCCCTGTTAACTTTGTCATCTTATATCTATCAAATTGGTTAAAATGATACATATGGCAAATGTTGGAGGGGATGTAGAAAAATGGGGCCACCTAATCACCACTGTGGTAGAGCTGTGAAATGATCCAACCATTTTGGAAAACAATCTGGTATTATGCCCAAAGAGTTATAAAACTGTATATACCATTCAAACAAACAAACAAACAAACAAAACCTCTTACCTTCCATCTTAGAATAAATGCTATATGTTGGTTCCAAGGCAGAAGAGCGCTAAGGGATTTGGGTAAGCTTTGGGGATTAAGTGACTTGCCCAGGGTCACACAGCTAGGAAATGTCTGATTCCAAATTTGAACTCAGGACCTCTTGTCTGTTGGCCAGACTCAGTCCACTAAGCCAACTAGCTGCTTCCAACTCTAAGTATTTTTTTGCTGGATATATGATTAAAACTGGGCTGGAAGATATGAATCTTCTTCAGAATCCTGGAGAGAAAAAAATCAACACTATTATTATTATTATTATTTTAATTCTTACCTACTGTCTTAGAATCAATACTATATATTGGTTCCAAGGCAGAAGAGTGGTAAGGACTAAGCAATTGGGTTAAGTGACTTGCCCAGGGTCACACAGCTGGGAAGTGTCTTAGGCCAAATCTGAACCCAGAAAGTCTTATCTCTAAGCCAGGCTCTCAATCTACTGAGACATTTAGCTGCCCCTTGTGTAGTATTACTATTAGGTTTATTTCCTAAGAGTTCTTCTTTTTCCAAACATTCTATGATTATGTGGGCTGAAAAGCATTATGCAAGTATTTAATGATTATTAAATTTATGTTACCACGAATACAATCAATATTAGAGGTTATTAAGCTACAGGATTTCATAGGTTAATCATCTATTTATATGAATACTACTCCCTTCCTATCTACTTTCCTTTTTCCCTGAAGAAAGCTATATTTTATCTGATAGGTGTTATTTAATTTGTAAATCAAAATATCCATCATTTTGAATGTTTATAGAACTAAATAAACTCAAAATTATCTGAGCCCCCAACTTGCCTGAAAGATTGAACTGTCATTTTACTTCATGAAACGAAGTTTTTCTTTTAAAAAAAGATTTTCACATAATTTGCTTTTTATTAATAATAAAATAATTCAGATTTGTATAGTTCTTCGATGCATGTTTGTATAGCTCTCTTCAAACACATTTATGTTTTTCTGGATGGTCAGAGAAACACATTAGGTTTCCTGTATGTTACCTAAATGATCTTGCATTTATAATAAAGACTAGAAGAATATATCAGTAATCAAGATCCTGGCCTACCTCCAAAAAAACACATTAGGCCAGGATGGGAACTAGATTGCTTCTAATGTCTCTTCTACCTCTGAGTCTATGGATCTATGCCTCCTACTTTCTTTGAAGGACTTTCATCAGCTTTTTAAAGATGAGTTCTTACCTCCTGGATAGCCAGAATTCCATTCTATTTCTGAATTAGGTAAATGAACTTTAAACTTTAGCAATCACTTGGGTTGTAGGAGGAAAACCAACACAGAAAGCTCAGATTTCTATAAATTTCTTAATTTTAGGATCTCAAATCAATTTATAGTTACGAATGCAAGAAATCAGAGTACATTTCCACAAAGAGATGAGAGGCTTTCTTCAACTAATGAAGACTTTAAAAACAAAATAAATATTCAAGTATTTCAGCTAAAATATATATTTGTTGACATCAATTATCTCCATAGTTTACAAGTGTAGACCTACCTGAAGGCAGTTTTCATACAATTGAATTCATTTTGTACCACGCAATGGTTACTTTTTTAGTAATCCAAGGTTGAGGGGTGAAAGTGTACAGGGAGAGCTTGTGGGAAATTGTATATAGTTTTTATTCTTTTCAGCCCAGTCTTATGTGAACATAATAAAAAAAAAAAGAAAAATAGCAGCTAGCAATTATTGAGCATTTTTGGGCTTGCGAGCACTTTACATTTGTTATTGCTTTTGATAACATAGTCAGGTCCTGATAAGTGTGAATAAAAAATGCTGTAAAGTTATTATTCATTATTCAAATCCATACTTTCTCATTAGGCCATATTTTATGTAATTATAACTTTTAAGAGTATGAATTGGAATTCATGGGACCACTACATGAGATAGTCACACTTTAAGTTACATGTAATGAGATAACCTGTCCCTAAAAGGCTTACCTCTCAGCTCGTGCTTTAAGAAATAAATTGTATTCACAGGAGCAGGGTGCAAAGGATTCTCAGAGGCTATCTAATCTAACCAGTATCTGAACAAGAAACAACTTTACAAAATACCTAACAGTCAGTCAGCTAGCCTCCTTTTTGTGATCTCCACGAAGTGGTACACTCCACATTTGGATAGCTCTAACTATTAAGAGCCTTCCCCCCACCCCTTATATCAAGTCCAAATCTACTTCTCAGGAACTTCTTCCCAATTCTCCTTATTCTGCCCTCGGGGACAAAGCAAGAAAACTTCTTGGATGTGACAGCCCTTTAAATATTTGTATACTCAGTCTTTTCTTCTCCAGCCTAAATCTACCTCATTCGTTCAACCAATCATCATGCCATTTCATTTTGAAGCCCTTTACCACTCCCTGGATACTCTCCAATGTATTGACATCTTTCCCAAATTTTGAGTATTCCAGTTGGGATCTAACCAAAGCAGAATATAATCTGACTATTACTTCACTAACGCTGACTGCTGTATCTCTTGTAATGCAGCCTTGATTTGCAATAGTTTTGTGTATGTGTGTGTGTGTGTGTGTGTGCACATGCACGTGTGCTGCCTTATTACCTAGTTGAATCATATTGGGCACAAATGTATATTATAACTGTGGCATCTCCTTGATCTGCCAGTCAAATAACCTTATTAAAAATTTAAGTAATGTTAGTCTGGCATGACTTAGTCTTGATAAAACCGAGTTGGTTTTGTCAATCAACCAATCAAGATGCATTTATTAAGTGTCTCCTGTGTGCCTAACACTGATTGGTTTCTTGTCTGAGACTTTGTAATCATAGGAAGTGCTTTTGAGATTCCTTCTGGCAAATATCATGGGAGTCTATGTGAATTACCAAAAGTTGGGTATTTGATTTGATAAATCTCTGTTATATCCCAGATATGTGCGTTGGGAGACAGAAGACCTCTCTGTGCTTGTTAGATCAACATGTAGAGAACTCTTCAGCAGGGAGTCACCTACCTCTGCCATTCCCTTCATGACCTTAAATGTCTGAATGTTCACATGATAGTCCCCATGGATCTACATTATTATTCTTTGGAGAAAATGCAGATGCTTCCTCTGAAAAGCATCTACCTCTCTCCTCTTTAGGTAATTCCTTATGTCCGTGTTTTAGTTCTAAGTATTCAGTGATTTCATCTTCCTATCTCCTCTCTCTCTTCAATCTTTCCCTCTCTTTCTCTTTCTCTGTCTTCCTTGCTGTCTTGTTGCAACTCTGTCTCTCTATCTCTGTCTCCATCTCTATCTCTCTCTGCTTCATTTGTCTCCATCACTCTCTCAAAACATTAAAACTTTCTAGTCCCACAGACCCCTTGAAATCTATACATGGATTCCCTAAAGGGTCTCCATGATTCCGTTCCTTCAGGGATTCCATATTAAGTAACTTTTTTCTAAAGTATCTCTTAAGGATGAGTAGGAAGAGGAAATGCTGTTTTCATACCATTTTGTAGATATGAAGTAACAACAACAAAAATGACTTTGGAAAAAGAGTACATTTATCTGGTCTTCACGACAGAACGTTAGAGATCCAGTGGGACTTTGTTTAGGGTATCCAATCATGTTTCTTCCCAAATGCACACATTAGTCACTCACACAAGGAAGACATAGTTGCTAAAATAAAGTTATACTTGGGAGATTGAACCAAGATGGGACTATATCTGATCTTTGGTCAAAACTGCTTTTGTGTGTGTGTGTGTGTGTAATGTTACAAGAAAGCATAGGAAATGGGGAGTGAGGAGGTTTTCGAGGCAAATATATATCGTTCCTTGGTTGATCTGAGGAAGATGGGGCCAATAAACATTATTAAGGACTTAATTTGGCATCAGGCATCGTGCTGGGAACTGGATCTACAAAGACACTAAACAAAGACTGATCTCGAACTCGCGTTTGCTTCTGTAAAATGGGAATGGTAAGAGCTCCCAGGCATGTCCTGAAGATAAATCGTCATAGCATAATAACATGGAACTTCTTGGTGTTCTGCAGTGCTGTCCCCTAGATTTGAGACTGTATCGTAGGTAACAGGGTGAAGAAAGTGTCTCCTTGACAGTTTCATTGTTGTCATTCTCCTCAAGAAGGTTACTGAGAAGCCAGGCAAGGCTGTTTATAATATAATTTGCATGCCACAAAAAACCCAATCCCTTTTTTTTTTCTGAAAAGTGTAACACAGAGAAAGGGAAGACAAAGGAGGAAGGAAACATTAAAAAGAAACAGTATATGAGTATCATTTGTAAACTAATCTATGGATTCTGAGCCAAGTTATTTCAGCTCTCTCTAGGGACAATTACAAGAGAACGGAGAAACATTTTGAAATACGTCTTATGCCTAATTAATCTTGGGATCTGAAGAACAAAGGCAATGATCCTTCAAAGTTTTTAGCCCTCCTTCTCTAAGTGGAGGACAACACTTTTACCCATTGACTCAGAGCTCACTCCCTTCCCTGCCCCCTACCTTATAACTCTCTGCAACCTCTGTCTGAATCCTTATTTGATGCTGAAAATTTTATATTTTTATGTTACTGACATTTTTAAATTTATTTGATCATCCCCAGCTCTATTTTCTAAAGTCCCCAAGCCCCAAAGAACATTACTGTTGTGAAGATGATCTAAAATCCAGTACTTACTTAAGTCTTTATTGAATGAGTTGATCCTCCCCATTATATTGTAAGGGGTCTAGAGGCTCAATAATATATATCCGGGGATAACCTATGTTTATATGAACTCCTGGTTTCTTTCTCATTTTGCCTTGCTGTCTCCTAGAGATGTAAATGTTTGGTTTTCTTTTTTTCCTTCACAGGCAGAATTCTGGGATCCTTGTCCTCTCCCATATCCACTTCTTCCATTCCACTCATCCCTTTCATTTTAAACTGTAGTCCAGAACATAAGCACTGTATATGCCGTGTGGGGGAATTCAAGTCATATTTCTGTAATGTTAGCATTAGGTCATTTACCAGTTGGTTGACATAGTTCAGGTTGAAGATACCAGTCCCACCCTATTCTGCCATGTAGAAGAGGAATTATGGCACTCAGGAAGATATGAGTTCAAATTCTGTTTTGGATATTTATTACATGTGTGACCCTGGGAAAATCAATGAGCTTTTTTCAGCATTAGAATTAGAACACTGAGAGGTAGGTACTCTTTATTATTCCCTCATCTAAAAAAATGGGAATAATAAAGAGTACCTACCTCTCAGTGTTCTCATGAAGATAAAGTGAGATAATATTTGGAAGGTGTTTTGCAAACCTTAAAATGCTATAAAATATTATTATTATTATTATCATATTATTCCCTGTTACATTATTATATTCTCATACCTCATAAGGAATGAAAATCAAAAGTGTTCAGTCATTTTGGTTGAATCTGACTTTGTGACACTATTTGGGGTTTTCTTGGCAAAGATACTGGAGCAGTTTGTCATTTCCTTGTTTAGCTTATTTTTCAAATGAGGAAACTGAGGCAAACAGTGTTAAAATGACTTTCCCAGAGTTACATAGATAGAAAGTTTCTGAAACCAGATTTGAATTAGGAAGAAGAGTCTTAGAAGTCATAGAAGAGTCTCTATGGTACCCTGTGACAATTCTGATTTCCTTGGGGCTTTTCCTTCTCAATATCAATATTTCTAAATTTTTTAGCAAACTGTCAATGTTTCCATTGCATATATGTAGAGTCCTCTAACCAAAGTGAGGGAGAACAAGGATAGAGATGAGTTCATAAGTTAGCACATCAAAGTGTCAGATACCAAGACAACATTTAAGACTATAATTTTATTCAGGGCAAACCTCCACATATCAAACACTAGAGACCCATAGAAACTGGATAAAAATAGAAACAGACTCTTCTAGGTGGTGGGGACATCAGAAATGTTTCTCTGCTTTCTCATGCTTATATAATATTGCATATTGTAGTTACCTGTATGGTCTCTTCCCCCATACCCCAATAGAATTTAGTTCTCTAAGAGTGGAGATCTTCTTTTATCTAAGTTTTGTATCTCTCCCAAGGCCCAACACAGGGCTTTGCTTTAATATGTTTGTTGAGTGAATGAATGAATCGATTAATTAATCAAAAAGACAGCAGATAACAGTGAACTGGGATTAATCAAGAAAATTTATTTTTTGAGGCAGGTCTTGAGAAGGCATTCTTCATGGGCATAATAGAAGGGTGGAGGTCTTCCATGAAAGGGATTCTACAAGTACATAGGCTAATAATGTTGAAATTTGGGCCACAGACCAAGCAAAATGGAGTAGAGGAATTATTAACACACTGCCCTAGAACCTTTTGGCTGTATTAGTTGAATGAAATTACTGTATGCCAGCAGGATGCTAGTTGTGTGACCTTGGACAAGTCATAAAACTGTCACATCCCAAAATTGGGGAGGGGAGAATTATTTTATTGGGTCTAATAGATAAAATGGAGTACTGTAAATACTAATTAATATTTTGATTAAGAAGTCTTGGGAACTCCATCCCTTCATGAGTATTTCCCCTCTGAACTTCTATAGCTCTTAAAATTTATACCACACAATTTAACCCTTAATGCTATTCTGTCTTGTAGAATTCATGATTATTTCTTGTGCATATACCTCTGATCTTTCACCTAAACTGCAAATTCTTGACAGGAAAAGTTCATATTTTAATCTTTTTCTATGTTCCTTCAGTATCTAGCATTGTCTAGTGTTTAACATAAGCCTAGCATACAATAGGTTCTTAATAAATAGTGTAAATTCTATATTTATTGATCAATTGCTTTTCATCTTTGCTCCCTTCCCTGGCCCTGGTCTATCGCAGAAATCCTCAAGGACTGAGCATATTTGTGCAGGAATAGCCTTCTCCTTCCCTTTGCTCCCTTTCCAGACTGGAGTTGTCTAGAACAGATCTATTCACTTGCCTTGGATGAAATGGGAACCACCAACTTTATTTATTGTTCCTGTTAAGACTGAGGACTGGAGTTTTCTAGAATACATCTATTCACCTGCCTTTGATGAATTGGAAACCATCAATTTTATTTAGTCCTCCTGTTAAGACTGAGGACCACCAGACTTTACCATTTGCCCAACAACTGCCTCCTAGGATCCACCGAGACGTATCATCTGCCCTACCTTACTGCCTGCAGATCTCTGCTCTCTGCCCACTCCCCAGTATTTTCAACTGACTTCCTGACATTGCCTAAGGACCCTTTGACTTTGTTGTGTGATCTAGGACTAGCCCTTAGGACTTCTAGACTGAAGTGCCATATCCTTGAGAGAAGGAATTGTCAAGATTTTTCTATTCCATCAGGTAACACAGTGCTTTCCACATAATAAGTACTTAATAATACTTTTGCATTTGTTCATATAGTCCTCTTTTCTTCCCCTATAATTTGCTAGCAATAACAAGGAATAAGAATCTTAAATACGTGGATAGATTACCTTCATTGTTTAAATGATAATAATAAGAATAAAAAGAGCTCACATTTATATAGGGCTTTAAAGTTTACAAAATAATTTATTTTAAACAATCTAATGAGGCCAATATTACAAGTATTTTTATCCCCATTTTACAGACAATGAAATGAAAGTTCAGAGGCATTAAGTGACCTCCCTTAGGTGAACTTGCTAGTGTCAGAGTCATGATGCAACAAATGCATCTTGGTACTCATGCCTTGTACTCTTTCCACAGCAAAATGCTATGCCAAAGTTATCAAGATAATCATATAATCCTTTATTAATCCTTTATCCTTATGACATGTAAGGAAAGAGATGCAAAGTATTAGCTTTCCAGAAAGAGATATTCAGAGAAAAATTACCTTTTTACTAGATATTTCATTATCTAAGGTTATTTTTTTAATTTATTTTAATTTAATTTAATTTTTTTATTTTTTTAAATTTTTTTTAAATTTAATTAAATTTAATTTAATTGGTACCCCCAAAGGTTTCACAGTCTGAGGCTCTCTCCTGGATCTTCTCTCTCTAGACTATTTTTCTTAGTGATCTCAGTAGCTCCTGTGGATCCAATTATTGATTCTCACCTCTATTTGTTGGGTCCTAACCATTCTCTTGTCTTCCATTCTCACACCTCTAAATGCCTTTTGGATAACTTCAACTAGATGTCTTATAGATATTTTAAACTTAACATGTCCAAAACTCAACTCATTAGTTCCCCCATCCCCCAAACCTCCAATTTTTCTAACTTCCCTGTTACTATTGAGGACACTACCATCGTCTTATTTACTCAGGTTCATAATCTTGGTGTCATCTTTGACTCCTCACTCTTTCCAATATCCAATTAGTTGCCAAGTCCTGTCATTTCTTTGTAACATCTCTCTTATATGCCTCCTTCTTTCTCCTGAAATTACTACCACTCTGGGCAGGTTTTCATCACCTCACTCTTGAACCATTGCAATAATCTGCTGGTTGTTTACATTCTCAAGACTCTATCCAATCCAGTCTGTCCTCCATGTAGTTGTAGAATTCTTCATGAAGCTGAGATCTTTCAACTCCCCCCATCCTTCACCAGTAAACCCCCTTGGCTCCCTGTTACCTCTAAGATCAAATTTAAAATCCTGTTTATAATTTAAAGCTCTTCATAATCTGGCCCCTTTCCAGTTTCCCAATCTTTTTATACCTTCTTCCTTTCACATTCTCTGCTGTTCTTTAAGTATATAACCTTCCATGTCCTGACTCACGGCATTTTCACTGGCACTTCTCCATGCCGGAACTCTTCCTCCTCTTCTCCACTTCACTCTTCCTCCTCCTCTCCACCTTCTAGCTTCTCTGCCTTCATTCAAGTCTCTCTTAAAGCCCCACCTTCTACAAGAAGCCTTTTGAAATCCTATTTAATCTTAATGACTTTCCCCTGAAATTATCTCCAGTTTATCCTAAATGTATTTCATTTCTACATGATTACTTATATGTTGTCTCTCCCATTAGACTATGAGCAACTTGAGATCAGGAATCTTTTTAAAATCTTTTTTTGGGGGGGAAGCTGGGTGACATAGTGGATTGAAAGGCAGGCCTAGATATGGGAGGTCCTGGGTTCAAATCTGACCTCAGACACTTCCCAGCTGTGCGATCCTGGGCAAGTCACTTGACCCCCATTGCCTAGCCCTTACCACTCTTCTGCCTTGGAACCAATACACAGTATTGATTCCAAGACAGAAGGTAAAGGTTTTTTAAAAAAAAAATCTTTTTTTTTTTGGTATCCTCAATGCTTAGCATAGTGCCAGGCACATAGTAGATAATTAATGCTTATTGTTTAAACAAGATAAATCTAGGGCTTTCCTTTAATTCTCAAGTGAGACATAGGACAATAAAATCTTGTTTATATGCCTTGTCCCTAACATTATATCCTTTACCTGTTGAAGTGATATTAGCTATAATGTAATTGCTTTTTTTTTCCTGTTTACCTCTCCTTCTCTCCTCCAACAATACTCTCCACACCAATCTTACCAACCATATTGCAGGATGGAACTTTTTGTTGTTTTTTTCTTAAGTAAAAAAAAAGAGGGGGAAAAAAGAAGAGCGAGAGGATATTCTCTGTGGTCGCCATTCTTTCCCTATTGGCCATATCTACGGCGCCCCATTACATCTGATAGAAAAATAAAAATTTTTGTCATTTATTGAACAAATATTTACTAAATGCTTGTTTTGTTTAGGAAACTTTGTCAGCTGTTGTGAAGAACTGAAGAAAAAAACATGATAGATGCCTGGCATCAAAGAATTTGTAGTCTTGTTAGGGATATAAGACACACTGTACATATAATTGTGTAGTACTGAGTATGTAAGTATAATGAACAAGATCAAATTGGTGTGGTGGTTCAAAGGGCAGAGAGACAGATGTCACTTCTAGTTTGTGTTTAGGTAGAGAAGATGGTGTCTAAAGTTTCAATGACCAAGTATTTTGGTAAAATTTTTGTCTTTCCACTGTTGACCCTGACAGCTTGGCATCAAACCAACATGGCCCAAAATTGTACCAATGGAAGAGGTCCCTGAGGAAGGACAGGATTTTTGCCCCACTCTATCTTTATGTTTCTAGAAATTAAGAGTGTCTTGCATTATATTTGCTTCATAAATGCTTGCTGAATTTTGTTGAATTGAATGATTGATTACTGCATGAACTAATCATGAACCCAAAAGAAGAAAATCAGAATATATAGATTTTATTCCAATCTTTGTCCCTAACATTCTACATGGCTTTGTACCAGTTATTTTTCTCAGTGTTCCATGGTTCTTTTCCCTCAGAGACAATAATATGATGTGACAAGAATACTGTATGGCTTAATTAAGATCTAGGCAAAGCTTTAAAGTCTGAGAAGGGAGACGATTGTGGAAAAGTCTGCAACAATAGCTCTATAAGATGCACATTTGGATTTGGCCATTTGGAAATTGCCAGTCCCATTTCAAAAGTGCTCAGCTTGGCTTCCTGCTTTGGAAACTTGGTTTTGGCATATTTCACTCCTTACTGTGGACAGTGATTCACTATGTCAGCAGAACTATGCACAGCAGAGGTGTCAAATACATTCCTCAGAGGACTCATATGGCCTATAACAATTCTAAGTGTATTCCAAAACAGATTAAAATATAATTCTTATTTGATTTTAATGTAATTATATCTATATATAGATATATAGATATATATATGCATCTGGGTTATAGAATGATTAAAGCACCATGCCTGGGGTTAGGAAGACCTAAGTTTAAATTTGGTCTCAGAAACTTACTAGTTATCTGTCCCTGGGCAAGTCACTTAGCCCCTGTTTACCTCAGTTTCCAAATATTTAAAATGAGGATCATAATGGCACTTACCTCTCAGAGTTGTTGTGAGAATCAAATGAGATAATTATCGAAGAGCACTTAGCACAGTGCCTGGTACATAGTAAGCACCATATCAGTGTTAGCTATTATTATTATCAAACATGCATGGCTTCCTAAGCACATAGGCAGCCTGCAAGGACACTTATGTATGGTTTGGTGGCCTCCATTCCTCTTTTGGTTTGGCACCACTGCTGTATGGCATCTAGGTCAGATAGTGGATGAAGTCTTGGAGTTAGAAAGAATTGAGTTCTGTTTCTGCATCAGATATTTACTAACTGTAAGATTCTGGTTAATCATTTAGCCTCCCTCAGGCTCTATTTCCTCATTTAAAAATATATGATAATATATAATTATAATACTAGTAATTATTCCATAGAGGAGATGTCAAAATCATAGGAGATCAAAGCCAGGTCATGGTGACACAAGCCAATAATTCCTGCTACGGGGCAGGCTGAGGCTGGTGGATTACTTGAACCTGAGCCACAGTGGACTGAAGTCAATTGAGCCTCCATGCTTCCAGCACCAATGGGGTGAGCCATAGGAGAGTTGGACCATCGGGCTGCTTAAAGAGAGGCAAACAAGCAATAGTTAAAATGGAACAGGACAAACCTCCCAGGCCAATTAGTAATGACATAGCATCTCCCAATGGCTGTCACATTTCCAGCCTGGGAGAGATAGGAATTTGTTATTATCATTGTCTCACTTGTGACCTCATTTGGGGTTTTCTTGGCAGAGATGCTGGAATGGTTTGCCATTTCCTTCTCCGGCTTATTTTACAGATGAGGAAACTAAGGCAAAGGGTTACGTGTCTTGCCTAAGGTTACATAATTAGTAAGTGTCTGAGGCTAGATTTGAACCTAGGCCAGGCTTTCTAGCCACTGCACCACTTACTCAGTTGTAATCTTTTTTAAGTGAAACAAAATGAGATAATACCTATAAAGTGCGTTGAAAACCGTAAAACACTATATAAAAATGAGCTATTATTATTGTTGCAAAACTGCTACATTCCCAGAATCACCCATGATAGACAATTTGAGGCACTTTCAGAGACAGAGTGACATTCTCTCATTTAGTTTTTGCATTGAACCCGTGAATTACACAATGGGGTTGAGGCAAGTTGGTTCCAAAGAGAGGAGTGTAGATTTCAAAGAAGTGTGTGGGAAAGGGTTGGTCCATCACATTTTTGGAGGCAAGAGGAAGAATAATAATATTTCACATTTTTCAGAATAAAATAAAGTTTTCAAAACATTTTCCCTTAAACCTTGCTAGTTAGGTTCTATCTATACAAGAAGGATTTAGAATGCTGTGATTGTGGGAAGTTCCAGTGTGGAAATTCCTATTCACATAGATTGCAACTTATCTCTGATTTAATAGCCAAATCCTCTGGAATTGCCCTGAGACAAATACCTAGTAGGTATATGAGTCAAGATTTGAATCCAGGTTTAGCACTTTATCTACTATCTCTAATGAACATATATTTATGACCTTTTAAAATTTATGATCATTGTAATTATTTTCCTTTTACAACTGAAAAAACTGAGGCTCAGAGAAATTGAACTATTTAAACATAGTCACTCAGTATCAGTCTTTCTACTACATTTTATTTCTCCTAGCAGATTGTAATTCCTGGAAGGAGGGAACTAATTAACTGAATTTAGAACTTTTACCTTCTCTGAGTATATGGACCCAAGTCATCAAGAAAACTCTTCTGGAGTCATTGTTCCGAGGATCCCCAGATGATGATAGTTGTAGTAATTGTTGTGTTCAGTTGTTTCAGTCATGCCTGATTCTTTGTGACCTTATTTAGGATTTTCTTGACAAAAATACTGGTGTGTTTGCCCTTTCTTTCTACAGCCTATTTTACAGATGAGGAAACTGAGGCAAAGAGTAGTTAAGTAACTTGTTCAAATTCACACAGCTATTATCTGAGGCTGAACTTGGGTCCTCTGACTTGAAAACTGGCTCTCTCCATCCATCGAGCCACCCCGCTGCTCCTACAATGCCATTATTATTATTATTACTAAGCCAAGATGGCTATTTTCATATGTGGTTCCAGTTGTGGGAGAGAAGACCCAGATGGGGGTAGGGAAAGAGAGGAATCTTGCTGTTCAGAGGATGAAAATGAACTTGTAAAGAGTGTTTGAGCCAGGCGATGGAGATCCAGGGACTCTCCTAAGTGTAGAACAGAAGAAAGAATACTCACTGGCCTTGGAGTCAGAGGAGCTGTGTTCAAAACCTAGATCTGTCACTACTTATACTGCCTTGGCAAGCCACTTTCACACTCCTTTCTTTGGATCTCTGCTCCTTCTTCTGCAAAATGAGAATACTGAACTGACTGACTTCTACATTTCCTTCCACTTCTAGATCTAGGATTCGCCTCCTGGGCTAGAACCTGACTTTTCTGTACTTCCAACCCCCAACCCAGCTCCTTTTTTGGGTGTTGTTTTCCCCAGTTAGATAGTAAGCTCCCGGAGAGCAAGGGTGATGTCTTACTTTTTGTCTTTTTTGTTGTCTTTGTATCTTTAGCACTTAACTCAGTTTCTGGCATATCATAAACACTGAATAGCACTTATTTCCTTCCTCCTTCCATCCTCTTCAGTTCTGTCCTTTCATTTTAAAGGACACAGGGAAAGAGGTGGCAGATTCACCCTGAGCACAGGTGGCCATGCCTTTCACCACCCAAACTTGCATGGCCTGTGGGTGTGTGGCCCTCCCTAACTTCTGGGCCTTTTGGAATTTTAATGTGCTGTTTGGACATTGAATTTTCCTTTCTGCTCCACCCATCCAATTACCATTCACAAAACACTTTGAAGATGAAGTGTCCAGCAGCTCTGAATGTCATCATTAGCACTGCCAGCACTGTTAGCAAGTCTGTGGCTGGATATTTGGTAACCAGGGACAAAGAGAGGGAAAGAGGTGAGTGACAGCCCCTGTGTTTGTTTCTCAGGTGCCAATGTGGAGTTTTTCAGTGAGTTACACAGAAAACCTATGATTCACACCTTTAGAAATTGAAGGCACGTGTCCCACTTAAGGTGAGCTCAAATTAAGCTGATTTCTGTTTTGCATGCTGTATTTGAGACTAATATTGAACCCAACATGCAGCATCAGAGGCACACCCTGGCATCAAAGGTTGGAAAGGCAGCTGTTGCCTCTTGCATTTGGAATTAAAAACCTACTGATCCTCCACAGCAACAGCCTAAGAAGACAGATGCCAACTGGCATGTGAGCTTGCTGAAATGGACAGTGAAAATCATGGGAGCTGGTGCCCTCCATTCCCCCAGCCCCTCTTGCCTTAGAAGGCTATCTTCTCTTTCTTTAACCAGGGTGGGGTTTATGCAGCCAAAGCCCACTCCCGCTGGGAGCTGGGATATTATTTTCTTCAGGGTACACTCCTCTCAACAGCTTTGTTGGTGATGGAGCCAAGTCCAAACCACTTCATTCTTGACCTCCCTCCAGCTGATCTGTGGAGTATTAATCTTGCCTGGGGCTCTGAGGTCTCTCTTCTCTCCTCCCTTGGCTTATTGAGTGGCTGAGTTATTG
Organism: Monodelphis domestica; assembly: GCF_027887165.1. Classification (NCBI taxonomy): domain Eukaryota; kingdom Metazoa; phylum Chordata; class Mammalia; order Didelphimorphia; family Didelphidae; genus Monodelphis; species Monodelphis domestica. The sequence goes on along the minus strand of NC_077227.1, from coordinate 102,069,792 downwards.
AAGGTCCTGGGTAATAAAAGATCCTTGTCCCTTGTTACCTCCTCTCCCACCCAAGGTAGCCCAAGGCTCTGCTCAGAGACAGTGCGCATAAACTCTGAAACAGTCAACTAAATGCCACTTGATTGTTCATATTGTGCCTTAATGAAAACAAAGACTCAGGGACACTATTTAAAAATGTGTTACTCAATAAAGTGTTAGAGAAGGAGCTCATAAAGCTGCCAGGAAAGTTTAACCATTGCAAAGAGCAAGAGATGAATACAGTTCGACCCTATGGGACAGGGCTAGGGAACCTGAATCTTTTTTATCTCACACACTGGAGGCTTTTTATTTAAAACACATGGAAAATACTAAAATTTGGCACAGAATATTTTGTGGTTAAAAAAATCAGAAATGCCAGAAAGTAAGAAAAAAAGAAAGTATGAAAGAAAGAAAGAAAGAAAGAAAGAAAGGAAGGAAGGAAGGAAGGAAGGAAGGAAGGAAGGAAGGAAGGAAGAAAGAAAGAAAGAAAGAAAGAAAGAAAGAAAGAAAGAAAGAAAGAAAGAAAGAAAGAAAGAAAGAAAGAAAGAAAGAAAGAAAGAAAGTATGAAAGAAAGAAAGAAAGAAAGAAAGAAAGAAAGAAAGAAAGAAAGAAAGAAAGAAAGAAAGAAAGAAAGTATGGAAGGAAGAAAGAAAGAAAGAAAGGAAGAATGAATGAATGGAAGGAAGAAAGAAACAAAAGAAGGAAGGAAGAATGAATGAATGGAAGGAAGAAAGATAGAAAGAGAAAAAAGAAAGGAAGGAAGGAAGACAGAAAGAAAGGAAGAAAGAAAGGAAGGAAGAAAGAAAGAAACCCTAACAACCAGATGTGAAGAAATTAAGACAGAATGACAGAAGGTGTTCCACCAGCAGTAAAACCCATTTAAAGTGACGGCGGAAGGCAAGAGAGTAACCAGCATTTTCCAATGGCAGTTGATAGACACAAGCAATTGAACAGTTCATACCCTCTCTGTTGTCCCTGTCATAAGATTTGTAGGTCGTTCTCAGCCAGCCACCGGGGTGAAAGGGCGGAGGTTATGACCTGCTGATTTACCAAAGTATGATCAACTCACACAAATTATAGGCGTAAGAGAGTCCTGACAACTTCAATATGATGAGCAATGAGAGCAATTATTTGTGACATGTGAAACCAGTGTGAGAGTATAATTCTGTCACTGCGTGACAAGGCATTATTAGTCGGGGCAAGCAACGGCTTGAACCGGGAGCAGCTGGAGGGGAGGTATTGAAAAGGAGAGGGCTCTCCAGGAGGGAAGCCCTGTAACAGGCTTTCTCTCCCAGGGCAGAAAATTATTGACTGTACAGAGAAAAACAAAGTTTCTCCATCTTTGGGCAGTGTGGAAGAGAATAAAACAATGCAGGGCATGTGTGTGTTTCTTGTGGGAGCAGTGGCGTAAACCAACGTTTGAGGAGGGGGGCTGCCATTTTCTTTAAACTAAATTGTGTGAGAAGTATCTAATATTCAGCATTCAGGAGGTGTTAGGTGAAAGAAAGATCCCACATTCTCTTTGGTGGCCTAAAATCCAGTCATTTGTGATGAGGGTATAGAGCAAGGATGATGAGGGAGCAGACAACGGAGAGCAAGGACTCGGATCCGTGTCCTTCCCTTCTTCATTATTAAGTTGTAACCATTGCTAGTAATCGCCTCCCGCTCCAACCAGCCTGCTTCATAGTTAAGTCCTGCCAGAAACAGGGTGTTTGTCCAGCTGATAATAGGCAAGAAAGAGACTGAATGGAAATTCCTGGAGGCTTTGTCCTACCTTATGCTTTTCTGTAAAGGGTCATGGTTTATCTTTCAGAGGAAGGTGTGGGTGATGCTCTGTTTCTCTTTTGAGTGGGTAGCTAGCCAGGATTAGAACCCTCATGGTGATGGAAGAAGAATTTACTCAACAGCACCTTGTAAAGGGTGAAGCAGGATTCCTTCCAGGCAGCCACCTTGATTATCTGATTGAAATAGAAATTTCTGTAAAATAAGAAGCAGAGACATGGTTGTGGTGTAGAGGAAATAATTGCTATGGTCATTAACTAGTCCCCTCTCTTTATATTCTAGTATGCTACATTTAACTATGATGCAACCAGTGCCAACACCTTGGTTTGAATCTTACTGAGTGATGGTTAACTCTCCTCTCGTGTAAGTTACTCTGTCAAGGCAATTATCTCATAAATGCGTGGCTTTGGGATCAAGGGACAAGAAAGTATATTTGAATTAGTAGAAACCACTACTGGAAAAACAACTTTAAAGATGTATTTTGCTGACTAATAATGCCATCTTTGGCTATGACAGACAGGATTATACTGAAGCAATATGGTAGGGTACCAAAAAAAAGTTATGACAGTGTAGAAGTCAGAAAGTCTAGATTCTAGTATCAACTCCACCACTAGCTAGATGCGTAGACCTTTGGCAAGTGACATACCCTTTCTCAACCAGGCTTCAGGACTTCACTGACCCTTGTCTTAACTATTAGGGAGGACCAGGGCATCATCACTAGTCTCATCACCCAAGTGCCCTATTCTACTTTCTGTTTCCCACATTTTGCTCAGCAATGGATCATCAAATCAACATTGTCATCACTACTCTGCTGTGAAAGGTATGGCAATCTACTGTGCTGCTCAGAATCTCTATGACTGAGTAAAAGGTTAAATATTTTGTATATGTCTTGTCTTTTATATATACATATATATATATAGACCCCCCCTCCTCTCTCTCTCACACACACACACACACAAATGTAAACTCCTTAAAGACGAGATTCTTTTACTTTGCTCTTTCTATCACTGGCACCTACCATAGTGCCTGACATCTGGGTTGGTTGTCCTTCATACATGAAGAGGACCAAAATGACCTATGTTGGAGTCAATGTACAGTGTGTCTGACTATGTCTGATCAGACCAATAGGAGCTCAGAAGGTTCTAGTACAATTTGGGTGCAAATAGCCCACATGAATATTTTGAATGGAGATGACATTTAGGAGACAATCAATAAAAATGCCTATTATTAAATAGAATGGAATCAGACATCAATTTCTTTCACTTTAAAATGAGGAGGTTAAATGAAATAATTCCCAATTTCCTTTCCAGCTTTAAAATTCTATAATTTCAGGATTCCAAAGTACAAAGGAGATAAAATAACGGAAAGCTTATCTTAATTAGCCCTTTGGGATCACATCTATGTACAAGTAAGTTTGAGAACTATCTACATCAGAAGCATCAACCATGGGGCCCATGGGTTATATGCAACCCACAACATCTCCAAAGGACTGGTAAAACCAGATTAAAATGCAATTGGGAAATATTTACAAAATAAATAAAAATTCAATAACATAGATACATTGCATTGAAAAACTAACTCAATATATGGGTGAGATCTTTATTTTTGAGTTTTGACACTACTGCTCATAATGATTTTGATCTCATAAGGAATTTGGGGGATACTTAGAAATGATGATAATAGGGGGCAACTGGGTGGGTAGCTTGGTGGATTGAGAGCCAGGCCTAGAGATGGGAGGTCCTGGGTTCAGATTTGGTCTCTCAGACACTTCCTAACTGTGTGAGCCTGGGCAAGTCACTTAACCCCCATTGCCTAGCCCTTACCACTCTTCTGCCTTGGAACCAATACACAGGATTGATTCTAAGATGGAAGGTAAGGGCTTAAAAATAAAGAAATGATGATAAGATCTTTTCACATAGCTCTCCATATACATTATCTACTTTGATTCTCACAATACACCTGTGAGGTGGATACCACAGGTATCCAATATGGCCATGAAGATATTAAAGCTGAGAGATACACAGCCAGTATGCGTCAGAAGTCAGATGAACTCAGGACTTCCCAACTCCAAGGTCTGCTCTCCACTGACTATTCCACACTGTCCCTTAGGCAGATCATATATGAGAGTAGGTGTCATAAAGGAGAACTGATTAATATTCTTTTCTAACAAGTATCGTAACTACCTTATATGAAATGGAAAACATTTACAACTCTAAAATGTTGGAAGACTCTGATGATCTTCCTGTCATTAGTTCTCTGGCAGAAATGCAGGGACTAAGCACTACTCCTTGTTCATTATTCAACTTTCCCTGGACTCATAATTTTCTTTTTGTCTATTGGGATCTTGTTGGTTCTCTCCATTTGTCATCAGTTCACAAATTCTCTTCCATAAAGTGCTGGCAAACCTCATGGCTGCCTTTATGCCTCTGTTTAATTCCAAAGCCCAGAATGCTGAATAGGGAGCAGTTTGAAAGGAAGTCAAAATAAAGTAGCTCAATACTTTACATCTACTCTAAAATGGAATCTTTTCAGGATAACTTTATATGTTTGTGCCTGGTACTTAGAGGATAGGCATTGTTCTTGTGATTTCATTAACATAGGGAATTCTCCCATAAGGTAATTCACTCTATGATTGCGGGTCAGCACCTTCCCTGCAACTTGTTGTCCTAAAGCACTAAGAGGTTAAATGATTTGCCCAGGGTCATGCTGAATTGAATTAAATTTTGAAGGGTTAGGAACTGCCAAATTGTCACACCACACCCCCCCTCATATTCAAACTGAAGCATCTGTTGGGGATGCTTGTAGGGAGAGTTCCTGAATTAGATCTAGGGGTTGGACTACATGACCCCCCAAATCCAATCCAACTTTAAATTTCTGTACTTCTAGAAATGATTTGGGGGTTGTTTTGTGGGGGTTGTGTTGTTTGTTGTTCTTTTATACTATACTTACCACAGTTGCTCATCATTAGCAGGAATCAGAAAATGGTCTGAGGTTTTATGCAAGGAGATTGTCTAAACCACCTTAAGAGGAGAGCTTTATTTTATTTATTTACAAAGCGAAGTGGTGAGTTATAACTTTGGACAATTATGAGATGAAGTCCAATCAAATAATGTTACCTTGGCCAAGGGGGCCAGGTATACTGTTTGGCCAATGCATCCCACATAGTTGACATTTTGCGAGGTATATAATTTTTCTTTTTGTTTCCAAACATTTCCATTGTACACAAAAATGAGACAATGCTCTTAAAATATTTTTTAGTTTTTGTTACTTTGTGTTTAAGCCCAAGAAAATTATGTTTACCTAAATATGAAATAAGAAATTAGGTGGTAGGTAGACTTTGCATGAAGGAGGGAGGAATGCCTTAAACAAGAAGGAAATGATGGTGGACATCTGGCATTAGTATATATTCTGAGGGGAAGGGGAAGAATGAGAGAATGAATGAATAAATGAATAGCATTTATTTACTAATAAAATGCCAGGCATTATGCTAAGTACTGGGGATATAAGTAATAATAAACAAAATAGTCTCTGCCTTCAAGAAGCTTCCATTCTACTGGAAGAAGACAATACATAAAAGAAAACTGGGGCATGTATATATATATATATATATATATATATATATATACATGATAACCAGCATTCACTTACAAGTTGGCAGAAGAAAAGTCGATTTCTCAGCTGGACAGTTCAGATGTAGCTGAATTCTAGAACAATTAATGAAAACTTTTGGAAAAGTTTTGCCAGAGTGAATATGTCCTCTGCTGGCTATCCCTGCATTTTTGAGGACTATGATCATTTCCCCATTGGCTAGGGTATTGTGTATCACTTGCCATGTTTATTTCTGTCATTTGTTTTCTTTTCAGGATAAGGGAATACTCAAAATAAGCACACACGTGCATGAAAGTATCAGGCTTTAATTTAACAACAAGGATTCACAACATTTATTTTGTAGCCACCAGTTTGACCAGTGTGTCCCAAGTAGCTGACATTTTGCAAGACATGTATTTCTTCTATTTGTTCCCTCTTGTTTCCATTGTATATAAAAATGAGACAGTGCTCTTAAAATAATTTTTAAAGTTGTTGCTACTTTGAGTTTAAACCAAACAAAATAATATTTAAAGAAACATCAAATACATCATTTATCATCTTGGTCAATGGTTAGGGGATTAAATAAACACATTATAATGCCAGGTACTCTTTAAGAGCTGCTTTAAAAGAAAACAAATCTCAAAGGAGTTGTAATAAATCTTTTTTTTTTTTAAATCAAGCATGGCTGAATCATTTGCTTTTGCTGAATAATGCTCATTCAGAAGCTCAGCTTAACTATAAGAGTTCTGACATCCATACTGGAAAAGTTCGATATAAATAGAAAACCACATTGATGCCAAAGACTACAACCAGTCAAAGAATTCTAGTTATTTTCAAAGAATATCAGAGCTGATGGGGACATCAGAGGTTAGCTAATCCAAATCCGTTCCCCTTCTACCATATCCTTAACAAGTATCCTTACCAGCTTCAGGATGCCAATCCTGGGGAACTTATTACCTACAAAAGATAATAGAATCATAAGATTTTGAGCTGAATAGATGTAAGGAGGGAAAAGATCATTTGAGAAACTCAGAGAAGAGGTGATTCTTAGGGCTATAGAAGAGAAGCATAGAACAGCTAGGTGTATGGTAGATAGAGTATTGGTCATGGAGTCTGGAAGACTGATTTCCTTAAGTTCAAATCTGGCCTCAGACACTAGCCGTATGACCCTGAGCAAGTCATTTCACCCTGTTTGCCTCTGTTTCCTCATCTGTAAAATAAGTTGGAAAAGGAATAGTAAACCACTTTAGTATCTTTGCCAAGAAAACCCCAAATAGAGTCTAAAAAGGTAGATACAATGGAAATGACAACATGGCAGGTGAAAAACAAAGGAGCAATGTAATTAATGAAGGTGAGGAGACAATAAGGAAGCAGGAAGAGAGACTGAGTATTTTTTAAAACGGGAAAAATTGAGCATATAATAAAAAGAGATAGGCTAGAGGTAGGGTGGCACTTGAAATGCTAGTATTTTTTATGGGCCTGTCCATTTCTACTCAATTTTTAATTTGGATTATAATTATTTGAATACAAGTGTTCAAGTCTCTGCTGCCCTACTAGATTATAAGCCTATTGAGGGCAGGGACCAAGTCTCATTCATCTTTGTATTTCTCATTTTTCTCATTGTACCCAGCACAAAGCATTGTACAGAGGTCTATTGAACTGAATTGTTTAGCCTTGGTAGGATAGTTTTTTTTGTTGTTGTTGTTTTGTTTTTTTTTGTCAAGTTGAAGATCAAAACAGAGCCTTTGCTTTCTCAGCTTCAGTGTTTCCTTGAGGGTAGAGTAGTTACTAGAAATTCATGAGCTACATGCAAAAGGATACTCTCTGTTTATAGGAGGAGAAAAATCTCATCAAAAAGTCCTTGGGTGTGGTTTTTATGGAGTCAGGGATTACATTTCCACAAAGTACCTCAGGCTTTGAAAGCTAAGGAAGAGAGAGCTTGACTGACCACATCTGGGACTTGGGCTTTTATTGAACTGGGTAATGAAAATAATCTTTGCAAAATATTTTAGAAATATTTGATAAACACAGACTGAGCCTATGTCTATACACACAAGCTAGGGTTTTTGTTTGTTTGTTTGTTTGTTTCATTTTGAATTTTTTTGTGAATTCCTATTAGTAACAGGTTGAAAATAGGATCATAGATCAAGAGATGGAAAGAAACTTACACTCCATCTAGACTAATATCTTAATTTATTATTGAGAAAACTGAGGCCTACAAAGGTTAAATAATTTGCCCAAAATGAAATGGGAATTCAGGGGCAGAGGTGAGACTCAAACCATGTTCTCTGACCCTAAATCTAGGGCCTTTCCTGCTGTACCACACAGAAAAACATTAACAGGACTGGGCACCCAGTCAATGCTTGGCAAATACTTATTGAGTTGAATTGAATTAACTAGTTGTTTTCAAAATAGCTGGTTGTTTGACTATATTCAAAAAGGTCGTGTTTAAAATGGCTTATGCAGAGACAGCCTGCAGCAGACAGTGACCCTTTCACAGTCTGCCCTCTCTCTTCCCCATAGTTTACATCAAATTACAGGAGACAGATAGAGAAGAGAGAAATGCAGGAATTTCCTCAGGAATTAAAAATGATTTCTTTTACTATTTTTGCTTGATCACCTATCAATCCTTTATAAAAGTCTTCTATTCCAGAACAACTGAAAGACCTTCTGATCTCCCCAGAATGTCAATGATTTCTTGTTTCCACTTCCTTGTGTGCATTCTTCTCTTTGTGATCAAGGCCTTCTCCTTATGTCTCCATCTCTTAAAGTACTATGTATTTTCCAATGTCCAACTTTAATCCTACTTTCTCCATTAAATCTTCCATAATCCATTCCAATCAAATGTAATCTTTCTTTTTAAGAGTAATTTATAATTCTCCTATGATACTTAGATTTCTTTAATTATGTTTTATGCAAAGGACCCAGACTTGAACAACTTTACGTATGCTAAGTGCCTGCCAGACTCTGAAGCTCTCTGAGTATCAAACATGATGGAAACAGAAAATTATTCTTAAAGCTTATAATAGGGTCCTTCAACCTGAAAAGGTTATAAAACAAACAAGGATAAGGTCAGTGGTTTGGAAACTATTTGCAAACTCTTCTGAAAATCAGAATGTAAGATTGGTCAGGGATTTCACACACCAGCTTGTCTAACCCACTCATTTTGAAGATGAAAAAACTGAGGCTCTGGGAGGTGTTAAGATGAAAATTTTGAGGAAACTGAGGCAAGGTAGAAATTAGTTTCTCTGCAAGGAGTACAACTTCAGTGCCATTATCAATTCCTCACTCATACTGACTTCACATATCCTGTCTGTTTTCAAGCCTTGTCATTTATTCCCTCACAATATCTCTATCGAATGTCCCTTTCTCTCCATTCACTCAGTTGCTACCAGTAACATGGATGCTACCTTTATCTTCTCAGACCCTTATTATTATCACTGGACTAATGAAATAGCTTTCTTCCTGCTTACACATTTTAGTCCATCTAGTGCCAAGTCAATCTTTGTAAAGGACAGATCTAACTGTCAATGAGTACCAGTACTCCCTATTATTTACAAGATTGAATATAAAATCCTCTGATTGACTTTTAAAGATCTTTACAGATTGGCTTTAAGGAGAATCTAATCCAAAAATGCTGGCCTCCTTCCTCTTCTTCCTGGCTTCTTTGACTTCTTTCAAGACCCAGCTGAGATCTTACCTTCTGCCTTTCCCTGTATCTACCTTCCTGTCTTCCTTTTGAGTTTTCTTCATATTTATACTGTATTATATATCTTGTCTGCATATGGTCATTTGTATGTTTTCTATTCCAGTATTGAAATTATGAGTTTTTCAAAGACAGAGACCATATTTGTCTTTCAGAACTTATCACAGTTCCTGACACAAAGCAAATGCTTGATAAATGTTTTGTAGGGTTTTTAATAATAGTTAAAAGAGAGAAAGAAAAAAAAAGGTTCTTTCAGTCAAGTGAGCAGAGCAAAGAGAGACAGAGACTCACTCCTGCATCACTTTACCAAAAGCACAAGCTCAAAAAAAAAAAATGAGCCCCACAATGTGGGTTTCAGCCAAATTTATTTCCCAAGCATCTTTATGTAAAATGAGGATGTAACTTAAAAGGATACTGGGAATGTAGCTCAGGAGTGGCAAATTTTCCACCTGCACATTCCCCTCCATGATCCTGTGGGAGACCAGTCTCCCCAATGGATCATTTTAAACACAATAAACTAAGGTACATACAATTTCACACAGGGAAAATACAACAACTTGGGGATAAGGAATCAAGAACAAAACCAATTAGGGGGCAGTCCTCTTTGATACAACAAAGTACCTATAAACAAATGTATTCAACTCCCCAGAGTTCAATTCTGCACAGTTTTGCTCAGGAACTCCTGGAGCAGTGTGAGGTCTCCATAGGCATCTCCATGGCATCTTCTGCAAAGAGTTCAGTCTCTAGATTCTGGGAGGCAGCAAATTTCTTACCCTTAAAAATATTTTTTTCCTCAAAAGGAACTTAAATTTTCATTACAAAATAAGAACATATTCCCTCCTCTGAGGAAGATACAGGGATACACATAGGAATTACACAAGGATGCATGGTCACGTCATAAGGCATATGAATCAATCCCAATTAAAATCATCAGAAAAAATAGCATAAAAAAAGCTAAATAACGTTTGGATAAAATTTTGGACATCCAATCTTAAATTTTTTTTTCATTTTAAACATTATTTTATTTGGTCATTTTCATACATTATCCATTGGAAACAGATCATTTTCTTTCCTCCCCCCCTCCCCAACCCCTTCACTCGTCTGGGTATCATATGTGTCCTTGCTCTGAACCCATTTCCTTGTTGTTGGTATTTGCATTAGGGTGCTCATTTACTCATTTAGTGTCTCTCCTTGATCATGTCCCCTCAACCTCTGTAGTCAAGCAGTTGCTTTTCCTCAGTGTTTTTACTCCCTCAGTTTGTCTCTGCTTGAGGATAGTTTTTTTTGTTTTTTTTTCTCGTAGATCGCTGCAGATTGTTCAGGGACATTGTAAAGCCATTACTGGAGAAGTCCATTACGTTCTCTTGTACCACAGTGTATCAGTCTCTGTGTACCATGTTCTCCTGGTTCTGATCCTCTCACTCTGCATCACTTCCTGGAGGTTGTTCCAGTCTCCATGGAATTCCTCCACTTTATTATTCCTTTGAGCACAATAGTATTCCATCACCAACATATACCACAATTTGTTCAGCCATTCCCCAACTGAAGGGCATCCCCTCATTTTCCAATTTTTGGCCACCAACCAATCCTAAATTTTATATGAAAAAATTCTAAATACAAAATTATAACAAGACTTTGAATAATGCCCAATTAAAGTAATCCATGTCCAACAGCATGCACTTACCCACTCAGCAGCCAGGACTATAGTCAACCCCCACAGCAAGAAAGTTAGGAAAAGGGACTCTCTCTCTCTCTCTCTCTTTCTCTCTCTCTCTCTCTCTCTCTCTCTCTCTCTCTCTCTCTCTCTCTATATATATATATATATATATATATATATATATTATCTGATATATTTCTTCTTTCATTGTTTCTTCTCAGAGGTCAAATATGGAGCCAGAATAGTCAATTGTTAGGTATTTGATTTACAAGGAGTATAGTACAGGGAGTCCTGCGTCTTAACATGTTAAGTACCACAACCTCAAGTCTCACACTAGGTTCCGTCCTTTTTTTATTGGTGTAGAAGTCTCAACAAGTCTTAGCAATCCTAGCAGGATTGGTTTGGCTTTTTTTTTTTTTTGCCTGTGTGCTCTTTTGGTACCATTCAGTTTAAATATGTGCTTCTGTGGCACTGTGTAGATCAGATCTGTGCTCCTTTTTGTTCCCATTTTTTCAAATCAGATATATGTACTAAGTCCCATTATATTTAACTACTAATGGTAGTTTCAGTAGTTAAGGCTTTTTAAGCAGGCAGTTACAGTTAGAATAATGGACATAGAAAAACTACACTAATTTAATAATCTAAAATCTTTCAATTTAGGGAGATGACATGTGCTTAGGAAAATTAAATTGCACATGCAATTATAAAAAATGTGCTAAAATTCAAAATATACATCCCCTATAATCAGTGACAATAAAAAATGTATATCTTACAATCAGTGCCTCTTAAGGAGAGGTAGAATATAAAGGTTCTTACCCAAGAATTTAGATGCATTTTCTCTTACCTTAGCCATAGTCCACAGTGTACGTGCAAATGAGGTATAAAACCAAAATACATTGAAGAAGATACAAAATTTTCACAAAAAAGGATAAAATGAAAATCAAGTCAGTATAGGTAACTAATTTCTGCAAGGTAATATAGGTACAGAGAAAATACCAAATATTCAAAATTCACAAAATACAAGTTTTCCAAGTTCAAGTTGTTATAGACTTCCATAAAGGCACAAATAAAGATAAGGGGGTCAAATACAGGATGGCACAAATAAAGTAAGGGGGAAGACAGGTTCTTCTTCTTTGCTATGTTTAAGAGGAGACAAAACTGAAAAGGGTTAATAGCAACACAACAACAGAAGCAATAGAGTTTAAGGGGCACCACCTTCTGCCCCACATGGAGGGGAATTAACACCCTGAGCATTGTGTGAATGAGCTCCACTTAAGAGATATTATTGTGGTGTCATTTGGTTTGAGTTATCAGTTATTTCATTTAAATTTCTAGAAAAGCTATCAGTTCTAAAATTATGATTTTTAAATTCATTATTGTAATTATAATTTCTATATCTATAATTCCATTGATTATTGTTTCTGATTACTTGAAAGGAATTTCTACAATTCATCATTATGTGGCCCTTTTTTCCACAGAAATGGCAAGTAAGAGATCAATAATTAGGTTCTTGGAAAGGGGCAAGTGGCATTGGTTGAGTATCATGCCATTTTTCTTGTTTATTAATTCTTTCAGTTAAAGGTTTTAATTCTTTCTGGATCCTATCTAGTAGATCACTAGTTTTTGATTGCTTTTCTTTATTGCCTTTGAAGACATAAGCATCAATTTGCCTTTACTCATCAATGTCCATTTCAGGCCACTTTCAGGTATTTGTTTTAAAATAATCTTGGAATACTGTGAAACAGTTGTTTACAAAAATGTCTTTTTATATGTCTAATACCATATTCTGTAGAGATATCAAGGTTTAGGTACTTACCTCCCAGTTCAATGAGCCTATCCATAAGTTGGGAAGGTATCTCATCATCCAATTGTTTCACACATTCAAATTTAATCCAACTATCAGGTCTTTCTGAACACTCCTTCATTGCTTTTAAAATGGAGACCCTAGCATTTTGTAGTTGCATATGTTCATCGTGATCGTTATAGTCCCAATGAGGATCTACAGGTGGCCAGTGTGGTGCATTGTGCCCTAAGGCCTTGTTGATATGAGAGATGATCTTATCTCTCTCACATTCTGTCAAAAAGGCATGGAACAATTGTTCAACATCCTTATAAGAAGAATTAAAATAAAAGAATATATTGGCCATCTTTTTTTGTGACAAGGATAGGTTCATCTTCATAACTGGGAACATCTTGTTTAAATTTTTTAATATCCTGTGGTGTGAAAGGTCGATGTTGTCTTAATGTTAAGATATCCCCATTTGGTGCTAATATAGGTACTTCTCTTAAGGGGAAAAACAATTCATAGGGATCAGTCAGTGTTTGTGGTTTTCTAGGAGGTGTCTGTATGAATACTGAGTTAGTACAAATAGGAACCTGTATGGTAGGAGGTCAGGGGTTTTTTGGGCTTGGATTGGTAGTGGGGTGGGAGAAGGGACAGGGAAGGAAGGGGCATCAGGAGAAGGAGCAGTAGAGGGAGTTTTAGTCAGGAGTGGCTCAAAACAAGAGAGGATGTTTTCCATCCAAGACATATGGAAAGAGTCTGTCTGTATTTTAGGAGAAATGTGATTTTCCTCTATGAGTAGTTTGGGAACAGGTTCATAAACATTTGAATTAGACATTTGAATGGGATCCTCCTTTTCTTCTACATTGTATGAAGAGTGTTTAAAATTTTCCAATTGAATTTCTACTGCTTGTATTTTTGCTTTCCATTTCCGATTTTCAGTCTTTTGCATCTTAATATTAGTAGTAGTAGTCTCTCGGTAACCGAGGATGACGATTGTCTTTGTGTATTTTTGTGCACAAAGACACTTGTGCATGAAGATTTAAGTGGAAAAGTCGATGCACAGAGACAGTCCCACTCTCTTAGCATTGGAAGCCTGGGTCCAGTGGCACGAAAAGTCGTTACACCTGGAGACTTCCTCAGCTGCATTGGATGGCCGTGTTGTCTTTTGTGCTCCAACACGCCCTAAGCACTCCACAGTGCCTTGCTGCATCGCTCTCTCAGCCGTTGAACCTTCTTATTGGTTTCTTCCATCTGTTCAGCCGAAGCAGTCTTCACATGCTGGGTGAGCAAAGCCCTAGTTCACCAGGGGTCCACGATGACCCGATGGCTACCCTCACAAGGTTTAGCCGGCCTGTCAAAGCCATTGCCCGGGGTGTGGCCACTGCCTCATGCTAGCAGCTACTAGGAGCCACAAGTGAGAGTTGGATGTCAGGTGAGGGTCAGAGGCTGGAGAGCTGCCCTAGGAGGGCACAACAAGCCCTCCATACCAAAGATATTACTCCTCCCTAAGCACCCCATACACCCCATCTTAATATTAATAAGTAGGAAAAGAAGAATTCCTAGCAGCATTAGGAAAAGGAGCCATTCAGGAACCTTAATGGTTTCCAATTTGACAAAAACCAAAAAGCTTTCTGGTAGAGAAGTGATCATGTTGTTCTGTTTTTATTCTCTACAGTGATATAGTGTGGTTGTATTGGATTTTTTTTTTAGTTGCTATATGTATATATATATATATATATATATAATTAGTACTACCTTTAGGGGGCAGAAAGGTAGTACTGCAGCTCAGCAGAAAAGGGGAAAAACAAAAACTGAGTACTCAATATTAGCCTGTAGTGGCAGGGGTGAGGAGGTTTAAGTTAAGGATTATGCGTTGGTTTTAGGGGTGAGGACTCCTTTTTAGCTGGAGTGTAAAGAGGTGTTTTTGTTTTTTTGTTTGATTGGGGATTTTTTGCTAAGAGGGAGTATAGGAAGCTGGGTGGGGTGTTTTGGGTTTTTTTGGGAACAGAATTTAATTAGGAGAGAGGACCATTACCCCTCTTAAAAAGGAAAATGAATTCCCCTCCATGGACTGAGGTTTTGGGGGCAAGGAATTTAAAGCTTACCAGTATCAGAAACAGCAAGCAGCAATGACAGCAGAAGGAGTTAATAGGAACAGCTTCTGTGAGGAAGAGACCCAGCTACCTGGCTCTCCTGGTGGGCAGGTGTGGGCACTGAGCCTAAGAAGGTTTTGAAGGGTTTTCAGGAGGGAGAAGGGAGAAGGAAAAGGGAAGAGGGGAGAGGGAAAACCACAGCAGGAGAAAAAAAAATCTGGTTCCTCTAGTTCTTAGTCTCTTCATGATCTGCCAAAAATTTGTATGATTTTTAATAATAATTAAAAGAGAGGGAAAAGGAAAAAAAAGGTTCTTTCAGTCAAGTGAGCAGAGCAAAGAGACAGAGACTCAAACCTGCAGCACTTTACCAAAAGCCCAATCTCCAAAAAAAGAGCCCTGCAGTGTGGATCTCAGCCAAATTTAATTTCCCAAGCATCCTTAAGTAAAATGAGGATGTAACTTAAAAGGATGCTGGGAATGTAGCTCAGGTGTGGAAAAATTTTCCACCTGCTGACTGATTCCAGGAATAATAGGTTTTGACAAATGTCTTTCATTTAGCTATGAAGGAATTAAAAACATGATAGAGAACAAAGTGAGAGATCATGTATGTAATAGAGAATTTACCTAAATTATCAACAGATTTAATGCACATGTGAATTTGGTAGTTTGACTTCTTGGGGTAGTACTAACAGTTTTCATGAAAGCAAACATGACTGCCTTTCTTTCACATATATTTGAATTTTTCTTTTGTAAATATTCTGACAGATTCCTTGCTTTGGCATTCAATATTGTTGGTGATACACAAATGCCATAGATGCAATGTTTCATAAATGGATTATAAACCATTTAAAAATTCATTATATTTCAAACACTAGAAACATAAATATAAAAGGGAAGAGAGTCTTGCCCTCAAGTTTACCTTTAAACAGAAGGAGACTATACCAATAGAAAAGTGGTAACCTGGGGAGAGGTATATTTTGGTTTGGAAAGTGCCAGGGATGGTGAATGGGGTCACAGGAGATTAGATTGGAAAACCCTTTTTAGCAGCCACTACATTTCAATAAATATTTATTAGATGAATAATAATAATAATAATCTGGATCCAAACACAGGGCATACCTGCTTCTGGCATCTTTAATTTCAACCATTTAAAATAATAATGATAAAATGGGGTAGGAATGGAGCTAGAGCTGCTAATATCATATATGCCATCAACAGCTTTGTCTCTAGGCAAAATTAAGAAGCTCATTGTTCATCCAGATTACTTGCAGGCCTTAAAGCTCTCCAACCTTTCCTTTCCCTTTGTTTCTTTCTCTGTGACTGTATATTCCTGGTCTTTTATTTCATTTTTTTTTCAAAACTAACTTCACAAAATGCTTAGAAATTAGATCAGTTGATCAACAGGGATTTTTTAAATGCTTTCTCTGTGCCACTCACTGTACTTGGAACTGGGAACATTTAGACAAAAATGAGAGCATCTTTGCCCTCAAGGAACTTGATTTCTATCATGGAGTCACCATGTACACATACAGGTATATAATATATACATGTATGTATCTACACATGAATAATAACAACCACATCAAACATATTTTATTTATATACAATATAAAATAAATACAACATAATTCTTGTGTATGTGGAGAAGATGTTAAGGGTCAGAGATTATTAAAGTCCTATTGCATGAGGTGGTAATTGAGTTGAATTAGAAATCCTAAGTCACAGAGGTGAGGACAGAGAGCATTCTGGGCATAGTGGACATTCTTAACAAAAGACTGGAGCCTGGAGATTACACATCAGGTGTGAGGAACACAAGAAGATCAGTCTGGCAAGGACCAAATTGTGTATGAAGGTGAGTAAAGTGTAATAAGCCTGGAAGCATAGAATGGAGGAATTTAATTTAATCCTATGTTATGAAGGGATTTAAACTCCTATCTCTTCCATGTGACATCCAGCACTTAGCACAACGTGTCTTATACATAGTAGGTACTTAATAAATATTGATTGACTGGTTAGTTGTTGCAGGCTTTAAGGGACAGAACTCTTTGCATCCATTCAAGTATTAAATCCTCACAAGGACATTGTGAGGGAAGTAAGTGATACCATCTTCATTTGGAGATAAAGTTATCTCTAAGAGGTGAAGTAAATTGGCAAAAGTCACACAAATGGCAAAAGAGTTCGATGTCTGGGACTCAAGTGTAGGTTTTCTGATTCCAAGTCCAGGAGTTCTTTCTACCACAACATACTCCTCATGCTATAATGCCATGGCTTGCTACCTCTCCTGAAGGATTTATATTTTAATGGAGGATTTGAGATACAGTACTGGAAAGGACTTCAGAAGCAATCTAATTCAACCTTTCTATTTTATATTTGGGGAAACCAAAGTCCAAGGATTTTAAGTAACTTGCCCAGGATCATATAGGTAGTAATCTTTAGAGATGGGTGGTAAGCTAATAGCAGTGACTTCTCTTCCTATAATTCCTTACTGCTTCCCAAAAGAGTGACTATTAAACCTTGGAATTTTAGGCATCAGAGAGCTGGTGAAGATGGTGTTGTGAAAGGGGGGAACAACATAATCAGATCCTCTAAAAATCATACCACATGTCTGGTCTGGTCAGGCTGGCCCAGACCATTATAATTTTTATGTTATATTTGACAGTTGCCATTACCCCCATCATTGCTGAAATGGATGCCATGAATTCTGTCCAACAGGAAATTCTACATAACAAGTGGGATGGGCCCACATAAATCTCTGGCCCCTTAGCAGCTGATTGATTTAAAGATGTTGTCTTTTTCACAGGACAGTAACTGCTTTAGAATTCAATATCAATTATGCTTAATGAAGTTGGATAGGTTTTTCAAAATGTTGAATGGAAAGAGGGAGGGATAATTTATCATTTGTTTATTTAATTTTTAGAGGAATGCTTGCTGTTCCAAACTGGCTGCTGAGGGACCTGGGAAGCATTGTCTGTTACTTAGTTAAGTTACCATATTACAAAAGCTTTGGTGAGGTATGTGTGATGATTCACGGAACAATGAATGTACTTCACAGTGGGTTGTTGGCTTTGTATGGGTTCATTTCAAGGACTACTGTTTGAGCAGGTTGCTCCTCATTTAGAATATGGATGTATTTCAGTATGCACAGAGGTACATTCATTTCACATGGTTGAGTTAGGTTTATGTTTGGTTAGTGATCAAGTTCCTTTCCATAAGATGCTTCAGTGCATCAAGAAAGAAAAGGGAAGGGTAAGAATTAAAAGGTGACTTGGGTTAAGGTGAGGCAGTTTGTTCTGAGGTTTATATCAGGAACTCTGAAAGCCCTCTTCCCTCTTCCTGGCCAAATGAAGACTGGAATGAGCCAAAGAAGAGTGTGTGACTCCAAGGCCCCTGAGCTTTGGGTATGGTGGGCCTCTTCCTTAAAAGATGACTGAACATTTTTATCAACTGATAAACTTGCCAACCTTGTCAAATTTGCAGATCAAACAAATCAAGAAAGAAGAGCCCACCTATTGGGATAATGGAATCAGGAACCACAAAGGTCTAGATTGGATAATAAAATAAGCTTAATAAAGTAAAATTTTAAGGGTATAAAATTTAAAATTGGATCCAGAAGAATTTCTGGATAGAAAAGGGAAGTGATTAAATAGTAGGTTGTTTTTTTAAACCATTACTTTTTGTGTTAGTAATAACTCTAAGCCAGAAGAGTAAGGGTCAGACAAATAGGGTCAAATGACTTGCCAGAATCACAAAGCTAGGAAGTGTCTGAGGCCAGATTTAAACCCAGCTTCTCCTGACTCCAGGCTTGGTGCTCTCTCCACTGTACCACCTAAATTGCTCCTGAATAGCAGTTTTTGTGAAAAAATATTCAGGAATCTCAGTGAACTTCAAGCTCAAGATGTCCAAACTATGACCAGGGAGTCAAAGAAAGCTCATCTTATCATGGGCTACATAAAGAAAAGGCATAGTATCTGGAAAATGGACAGCTAGGTAGCCCAGTGGATAGAATGCCAGATGTGGAGTCAGGAAGACCTAAGTTCAAATACAGTCTCAGACAATTCCTAGCTATGTGACCCTGTGCAAGTCACTTAACCCTGTTTGCCTCAGTTTCCTCATCTATAAGATGGTCTAGAGAAGGAACTGGCAAACCATTTCAGAGCCAAGAAAACCCCAAATAGCATCACAAAGAGTCAGACACAATTGAAACAACCCAACAACAACAAGAAATCTAGAAAACAGGTGATACTTTTCTTGTCCCTTTCTCTGGCCAGACTCCATCTGTAGTACTAGCAGGAGTAAGCTATAACAAACTAAAGTCAGCTAACTCATCAGAGCAGACTGAAAATTGGCAAATGCTACAAATTTGCTCAATTTATTTTTCTGTTGATTGTCTAGACCTAAGAAAGCATTAATAATGCAGATTAAACTGAAAGGTATATCTTAAGTACATCCCCCCCCCCCAAATCATTCTTTAAACATTTATCAGTGAATCTGCCAACTGAGTACTATTTACTGCACCATATTTTGGTAGGAACATTGACAATTTAAAACAAAAGGAGACCAGGACATTGAAAGACTCTGAGTTCATGCGATGTGAAGATCAGCTGAAAGGAATGAGAATTTTTAGAAGTCTAGAGAAGATAAGATTTGGGGTAGGTGAGCAGTCTTCAAATACTTTAAAGGACTGTGATGTGGAAGAGGGATTAGATTTGTTCTGCTGAACAAGGCTCTGAAGGGCCAAACTAGAAGTGGTGAGTAGACATTACAGAAAATCAGATTTTCCCTTGGTCCAAGAAAAAACTTCAAAACATACAAATCTGCTCAAAAGTGGAAGGGGCCATCTGGAGACAGAATATTTCTCCATTAGTGGCTCTGGAGCAGAAGGTAATGGTGACTTGTTGGGGATATTGATATAATGGTTGGCACGCATATGGTATTCTAAGCATCTTCCTGTAGCACCCCTGGTCTCGTGATAACTTTGAAAGGTGGGCATTAGAAGTTTGATTTTGACTACTTTGCAGAGAAAGAAACTGAGTATCACAGGCATTAAGTCACTTGGCCAGGGTCATGCAATTAATATGTTAGAGGAGGGACTTAATTGTTAGTAACTGAATAGGTCAAATATATCTCTAGTGACTTTAGGGAGTATTTCCAATCATTATTATTCAGTTTGGGGATGTGTATGTATATATGATAGGCCAGGTGTATACGACATATTTCCTAAATCTCTGGGGTCCCGTACTCCACATAAGCCTTGGAATAAACTTTGCTACCACAAAAAAGAGCTACTATAAATATTTTTATATGAATAGGTCTTTTTCTCATTTAAAAAAAATATCTTTGGGATATAGATCTACTAGTGGTATTGCTGGGTCAAAGAGTATGTATAGTTTTATAGCCTTTTGGGCATAGTTGCAAATTGCTCTCTAGGATAGTTCTATTAGTTCACAACACCACCAACACTGTAGTCCTTATTTTCCAAATTTCCTCCAACAATTGTCATTTTCCTTTTCTGTCATATTAGCCTATCTGATAGGTGGTACTCTTGAGATGTTTTAATTTGCATTTTTCTAATCAATAGTGATTTAGATAATTTTTTTTCATATACTTCATATACCTATAGATAGCTTTGGTTTCTTTATCTGAAAATGACCTATTTATATCCTTTGACCTTTTATCAATTAGAAAATGAACTATATTCTTATAAATTTGACTCCTTTATATATTTGAGAAATAAGAACTTTATCAGGGATATTTGCTATAAAAAATTTTCCCCCTTTCAGCTTTCATCTTGGTTGTTTTGGTTTTGTTTATGTAAAAACTTTTAAGATTTAATATAATCAATTTCACATCTTGTAATCTATGTCTTTTGTTTGGGCATAAATTCTTCTCTTATCTATAGCACTCAACCGTTATTAAACACTTAACATGTGTCAGGTACTGTGCCAAGTTTGGGGGATGCAAAGAAAGGCAAAAAAGACAGCCCCTACCCTCAACTCTCCTTGGTTGTATATCAAGATCATATTTGTATAGAAGAAGTTTGGTAGGATTCCTTATTTTCTTATTGTTGTAAATGGTTTGTGTTATATTAGAATTAATATGTTCTCTAATTTTATAGAATTTGCTTGTAAATCCATCTGGATCCAGATTTTTATTTTTCTCTTTGGGAGTTTATTTATGGTTTGTTCAATGTTTTTTCCAAAATTGAATTGTTTACATTCAAATTAACAACCGTCTACAAACATTATGTTCTAGACACTTTGCTAAGCTTTGGGAATATAAACACAAGCAGAAAAAAAAGACAATTAAAAGATAGCTTGATCTTTATATTTTAAGGAATGGGAGAAGGCAATACTCAAAGGGAAATTGGATAGAATGGAGGGAGTAAAGAGGAAAGTAGAGTACACTAGAAAATGTCCAGAGTCAGAGGTACAGCCTGAAATCAGGAGCATAATCTAAATAGGCAGACTTCAAACATGATGTAATCCTGGACCATTCCACTAACCAAACCTCAGTTTTCTTGTCTGTAAAACATGAACAATGACATTTAAAGCACTACATGAGTTTGTTATGAATGAAAGATAATGTAAAGGCATTAATTATTATAGAATAAGGTGCAACCATAGGATTTTAGACCTTGATAGAGTCCACATTTTACATTTATGTCTCATTTTATTAATAAGAAAACTGAGACCTACTGAGAGTAAGTGATCTGCCCATGTAAGTAGTAGAGAAGATTCTCTGATTTGGGGCCAATGCTCTTTCTGTCATTGTTGTTATTGTTTTTTGTTATTATTAACCCTATCCTTGCCAACCAAAGTCAGTTTGATGCTTAACTCAGTAACTCTTCATAGTTCTTCCTTTCTCTGTGTGACTTCTCTGACCTAGCTACCTCCTCTGGGCTCAGGATTTTTTTGTTTATAAGAGTTTTTGTTACTGAGTCTGCTTTCTTTCTTTCTTTTTTTTCTGAGTCTCCTTCAAGATTGATTCTCAACCCAAGAGCAGGGTACAAGGAGAACTGTTCTCAATCATTGTACTGAAAATCCCCAAGTAACAGGAAAAAGCCCAAATTGTCTTCCTTTATCTTCTTTCCTCTTAGCAAACTCTATTTGGTCAAGAGGCTCTCATGGATCTGGGACCAAATTGTTCTTGCATGGCCTTAGGAAGCTAAGAAGACATTTTTGTTTACTCAGTTTCTATGGGATAAAATATGAATTGGATTCAAAGTAGCTTTGTGGGAAAAAAAAATTTCCCAAGTAGACCTTAAACTTCAGATCACTGAAAAATGTGAGGTAGCTTGGAGTAGAGGGAAGGGCCTTGGACCAGGCAAGAGTCAGGAGCTCTGAATTCTAAACTTAGAATCATCACTAATTTACTGTGAACGTATACAAATCTTTTCCCCTTTCTACATTTTCATTTCCTCATGGATAAAATGAGAGAAATTGATTGAGTGAAATAACCTCTAAATTCCCTTCAAACTCCCATGAATCTATGAATCAATCAGCTAGGATTTTTTAAAGCTTTTACTTTGTGCCAGTCACTGTGATAGATGCTAGGGATAGGAAGGATGAAAGGGTGCCTATTTTTGAGGAGCTGACATTCTTTAGAAGTATAATAATTCCTTGGTTTCACTTGGGGACCACTTTCATTTGGAGGATATATATGTGGAGGAGACATGTCAGAAGGAAAAACATTGAATCCTAAGTGTTTAGGCTGAGTTGAAAGTTTGACATTTTCATCTCTTTGACAATTAATCAACAAATATTTACTGAAGGAATGCTATGAATTTTGCTAACAATAAGCTTTCTATTTGCTTTAGGAAATAGAGTATGGATATTAAAAATAATAACTGTACACTGGGATTGGTCATGGAAGATTTCATGAAGGAGGTGGAACTGTTAGTCACTGAAGGCTGAGAAGGATTCAAGTATAAGAGAAAGAAGGAAAGATATTCAAGGTAGGAAAAATGGAGTGAGCAGATTTGTAAAGATGGGAATGTCATGGGTGCTCCTAATGACAGTTTGATTGGAATAAAGGATCCTTCAGAACAGGAATGAGGGACAAGGGTGGAGAAGCAGGTAGATATCAGATGTTTCCTTTAATCTCAGGATTTTTTTTTTTTGTATGTACTTATATCTGCATTAGTGCTTTGGGACTCCAAGGACTCCATGTTCTCCTCAATATGAATATTGCCTCTAACTGAAGATTGCCATCTGCCAGTGCCTTATCATCCTATGCAAATCTTATTCATGTTTTTTCATAAATTCTCCATAGAAGATTTATCCAATGTCTTAGAAATCTTCATTTACATGTGGAATCCCCTCAATAGGATATAGAAAGGAAGGAAGAAGATGTTTTGTGTCTATGCATCCATAGCACCCAGCATACAGAAAATCAGAGCTTAACAAATATTTGTTGAATTAAGTTGGAAGCAGACATCAGTACAACATTGATTATCTATCTATCTATCTATCTATCTATCTACATATATACATACATACATACATACATATAAAATCCCCATTTCACAGATGAGGAAGCCAAAGGTGAGAAAGGTTAAGTGATTGACTTGACTTCACACAGGTAGTGTTCAAAAGAGGGATTGGAACCCAAGTCCTATAACTACAGAATCAATATTCTCTTTCCATTGAACTGTGCCACCAATTAGATCACTTGCAACTTTGGTTTTTTGGAGTTTATGCTATTTCTCATCACAAAAATGTGATAGTCTCTGCCCTCAAAGAGCTTAATATCTAATGGAGGACAACCCACAAAAGGAATCTGGAAAGTAGGAGGAGGGGAAGGATCAGAGACACTTGGCATGAGGGAGTGAAGGGGCAGCACATTGTTCCATGGAATTCAAATCAAGAACTTCAGTCACCCAAGTTCATAAATTAGGTTTACTTTTCAACTATTCTTTCTTACCCCTCATATCTAATCTCTAGCCATGCCCTGTCAATTTTACATTTGTAATAATTTTTATATTCTCCTTTTCCCTTCCAACACTGCCAATACCCTGGTGAGGGCCCTCATGACTTACAACCATATAGAATCATCAGAGGGATTGTTGTTTAATTGTTTCAGTTGGGTGAAACTCTTCATGGCCCCATCTGTCATTTTCCTGGCAAAGATACTGGAGTAGTTTGCCATTTCCTTCTCAAGTTCATTTTACAGATGAGGAAACTGAGGTAAACAGGATTAAGGAGATTTCCCAGGGTTACATACCTAGTAATTATCTGAGATTGGATTTGAATTCAAGTCTTCCATACTCCAGGCCTGACACTTTCTCCACTGTGCCATATGGGATATTGGTATTTAATAGATTGATTTCATGCATACTAAGGTTCAGCATGGAATGGTTGAAATCATCCTGCAGTTCCTCAAATACAATCTATCCAGAACTCTTTCTCCTACTCAATTCTGACTACTGATGAGAAAATGAGACTGGAAGAAGCTGATGTAAAAAGAGCTGGCATTTTCTATCATGTCCTCATCTTCAGCTTTCTATAATAGAGACTTTGGGGAATTTCCCTTTGAATGAGTTCTCAGTCTCTCTCTCACTCTCTCTCTCTCTCTCTCTCTCTCTCTCTCTCTCTCTCTCACTCACTCTCTCTCTCTCTCACTCACTCTCTCTCTCACTCATTCTCTCTCTCTCTCACTCACTCTCTCACTCACTCTCTCTCTCACTCTCTCACTCTCTCACTCTCTCACTCTCTCTCTCACTCTCTCACTCTCTCTCTCTCTCTCTCTCTCTCTCTCTCTCTCTCTCTCTCTCTCTCTCTCTCTCTCTCTCTCGCTTAGTTACCCCATTCCCAATAGGAGAGCTGCTTCATTCTGGATTGTCTGGCATATATTCTCTGATATGTTTTGTTATCAATGTAGATAAATGCATTTCTTAATTATTATGTATACTCATGGAGCTGATATTTAGTGAGAAGGTAAGTTTTGGGTAGAAATCTTTGGGTCCTACTTCCCCACTAAATGAATAGAGATCAGAAGGTTAGCTGAGACTGAAACCCACATCTCCTATGCAGACAATACTTAAGAGTGTGTTTATATATCAAAACATATACTTTTTTTACTTGGTGGTCTCATCTGATCCAATGATTTCAATGAATTTTGTGCTGATAATTTTCAGACCTACTTATCCAGCCTTAACTTTTCTCCTACCCTCTAGACTCATCTTTCTAATTGCCCGTTAGATATTTCAAACCAGATGTCCCTCAGACATCTTAATCTCATATAAACTAGACTTACTCTCTTTTATCTCCCTGAATGCTTCTCCCTTCCATACTTCCCTATTACTGTGGAGGATACCATCATTTCAATCCATTTTTTTTTCAATTCAATAAACATATATTAAATATCTACTATGTGCTAGTCACTGGGCTAAGTACTGCAGATATGAATAAGAAAATAAAGAAAGAGTTCTTGCCCTTAAGGAGCTTAAGATCTAATGGGGGACAACAACTCACAAAAGGAAATGGGGAAGTAGGGAAAGGGGAGGCATCAGGGGATACTTAGCATGAGTGAGTGACAAGGGCAGCATACTGTTCCATAGAGTTCAAACCAAGCAGGGCTGCATTCACTCAAGTTCATAAATGAGATTTCATATTCTCTCTCACCAATCATATTTAATCTTTTGCCATGTCCTGTCAATTTTCCATTTGTAATATCTTTTATATTCTACTTCTTCTCCTTTCTGATACTACCAACACCTTGGTGCAGGCCCTCACACAGAATACATTTCTATCTTTCTAATTTTCTCACACCTTAATGCCCTTCCGCATACTCTGTGATCCAGTAACTTTGAGTTCTGATGCAAGACTCTCCATCTCCAAATATGGGACATTTTCACCAACTATTCCCCATGTCCCAAATACTCTTCCCTCCTCAACTCCATCTTCTGGCTTCCTTCAAATATTGTCTGCAGGAGAAGACTTCCCTGATGCCCTTTAGTGCTTTATCCTATATTTATCTTATTTGTATATTGGTTGTTTGCATGCTTCAAACAATGGAATATTTATTTTAGACAGTGGGCTCCTTGATAGTAGGACTGTTTTATGCTTTTCTTGGCATTCCCAGACTTTAATACAGCCTGGAAGAAAATAGGTGCTTAATAAATGTTTGTTGATTGATTGGTGAGTGGTTGTTGGATAGAACTGCAACTATAACTGAAGTCTTCTCAAATTGGTAGATCCATCTTGTGCTTTTCTAGCATAGACTTCCAGACCTTGGGTTCCTTCCTTGCCACAGTGAAGTCTTGTGAAAAATGTCCTTGTTCTTGTCCTTAAAATGAAACTATACAACGCACTTTTCTGGGGTGCAGTTCTCTGAAAATATGACACAAGACTATTTCAGGACCTTAAAAGAAACCTTAAATTTTACATTTATAAAGCTTATATCTTATGGGAGCATTTAATTTACTCAGTGAGTAAATTATCCCAAAGAACCATTTCAGAACTCATTTCTTCTTTGTCCCTCTGGGATTCTCCCAATAATCAGTGGCAGCTATGTTGTCTGATTTAGATTCCTATCTGATCTTCTAAAATCTACAAAAGTTTGCCTTTATACGGAGGCCATTATAGGTATCAGTTCCTGGTTTTCTCTGAGTGGGTACTATATTATAAAAGATTATGCCACTGAGATTTGATTTCAAGTCTTAAAAAAATCCCAGAGCACCAAATCATTTAAGCTCCAAGATTTAGATTTTGGGATAATCCAAAGCTAGGCCCTTAGATTTAACATTTTGTGTGGCCTTTGAGGCCCTACCCACTTAAGTAAGTATCCTAAGGCCAAAAGATTCAGTATATCCTTGCTTCATCTTGGAGTGGTAGGCTTGGGGAATATTGAACAGGCAGAATCAAATGTCTTTACAAGGGAAATACGAATCTCTGTGATTTTTCTGCCTCAAAGAGTATGGAATGGAAAATTCCATTCCAGGCAAGATTCTTGGATGATCAGTAAGTGGAGAGCTGAAATTTTTCTAGCCTGGTGTTGCAATAATTAAAGATAGAAAAACCCTCTTAGGTAATATCTCATCCTCCAGAGAGCCAGGGTGGAGGTTATCCCACGGGGTCATTCTGTGTGGCTTCTTAGGCCATGAAGTACTGAACAGTTCTGGCAGACCAGTGGAGATCACCATCAGAAAATGAGCTCCTTATATTCAGCATAAATTTGAGATGAACCAGAGTTCAGGGTTCAAAATCTCAAATTCTTAAAGTCTAGATATTTCAAATACCACAGGAATGAAATTTTTTTTTGTTATTTTTGTGCTAGCTTGCAGGAGTGAAAGGGTAGTGCATCAAAAATGATCAACAGACGATAAAGCAACATATCACATCAAGTTTTATCCCATAAAATACCAGCAAATTTATATAAATCTATGCTTATTCTCAGTACTCAAAAAACTGGTGAACTTGAGAAGTAGGAGAAGAAGGAGACTCTTCTCATTTTTATTATAGCAGTTTTCTGACTCTAAGGTTCAACAGTCTGATCCTCAAAGCATTGAAAACCATATTCTCCAAACTAATACATAATGGCAGAACCATAAGTAGGAAATATTTACTCTGGGGCAGCAACAGTTGTGCTATGATGGAGGATGAAGAGAATAGACTAGAAATGGCAGCACAGAGAATCCAAGGTCAAGATAGGAGACAGAGAAACAGACAACTGTCTGGTTGTGTGGTCATATTATTATTATTATTAATATCATTATTATCTAAGATGTTGGACTCAAATGAGCTGATTAATCTGTATAGCATTAATGATTTTAAGAACATAGTATCACTTAATCATTAAAAACCAGAAGATAAACTAAAAGTCTTTTTTACATGGTTTTATTTAGGATTAAATGAGTTACCATAAAGTGCTTTGAAAACCTTAAAGTGCCACATAAATGCTATCATTGTTGTTATTATTATTATTGAAATAGATAAAGGAAAGCAGAAAATTGAGGTAATTTTTCATGGACATTCTCCCAGATAGAGGTCATATATTGAAACAATAAAGAGAACTTTGTCAGATTTATAGGAATAAGTGCTATCCCTCAATTGATGAATGGGCAAAAGCTAAGAACATATGGTTTTCAGATGAAGAAATCAAAGCCATATATTGGTACATGAAAAAATGCTCTAAATCATTACTGAATAGAGAAATGGAAATCCAAACAATTCTGAGGTATCATTTCTCAGCCATAAGATTGGCTAAAATCACACAAGGGCAAAATGACAAATGCTACAGGGGATGTGGAAAAGTGAGGACACTGATACACTGTTGCTGGAACTGTTAACTGATCCAGCTGTTTTGGAGAGCAGTTTAGAATTATGTCCAGAAAGCTATAAAACTGTGTATATTCTTAGACCCAGCATTTAGGAGATTAGGGGTGTCAACATGGAATCTAGGAACCCCCAACTTGTGACCTAGTGGGATCTGATGAACCCCAAGTTTCAGGACTAGCTTATAGGTTGGAGACCCCAAAGTTTGTAATTGTTCCCTTTTCCCATGAGAATCTACCCTGAAGGGAATCCCAGGCTAGCAGTTTCAGGCTTTGTAGGGGACCCTCAGGGGAATAGACAATCCACTTCAGGTGGGAGCTAAACCCAATCCAAAGTGGAGTGACTCTTTGGCACGATAGGCAGCACGGCAGTCTCGCAAGCTGAAGGTCCCAAGTTTGATTGATATACTGTGAAGAGGCTTCTGGAGATGAAGAGATACTCAATTTTGGATTGGGCTTAGCTCCCACCTGAAGTGGATTGTCTATTCCCCTGAGAGTCCCCTACTCAGTCTGAAACTACTAGCCTGGATTCCCTTCAGGGTAGATTCCCATGGGAACAGGGAACAAGTACAAACTTTGGGGTCTCCAACCTATAAGCTAGTCCTGAAACTTGGGGTTCATCAGATCCCACTAGGTCACAAGTTTGGGGTTCCTAGATTCCATGTTGACAGAGGAAAAGGAAAAGAACCTAGCTATTTCAAAATATTCATAAATATGGATAGACAAATTGAGTTATATGATTGTAATGGAATACTATCATGCCTTCAGAAACAATGAATGGATTAATTTTTTTTTTAAACTTGGAAAGAACATGAGATAATGAAAAGTGAAATGAGTAGAAGAGAACAATAAATACAGCTAGATTCAATATTTGAAGAGTAACTAGTAAATGTTCACCTCTAGAGGATGAACTGAGAAATAAAAACATAAAAGCTATAATCTATATATTTTTCCAGTGATGCCTTCTATAGTGTGGGAAGAGGAGAGATGGGCTGAATAAAATAAATAAATAAAAAAGATAAAAGGAGGGGAAAAGAAATTGGCATCAAGAAGGAAGGGTAGCTTTCAAAATCAAGAAAACTAATTCCTGCTTGGCCTGTTATTGCTATTGAAATTTCAGTTGAGTGTATTTGCATAGGTATCTACCTGGAGGAATGAGCAAAAAAAAAATGATTTATGTGAGGAGCATCTGGAATTCAACCCAGCCTATTTAAATCTATAGCTTCAGTTCTGGGCCTCAGATTACATAAAATGCAGTTAATCTGTTTGTTTGTTTGTTTACTAATTTTGTAATTTTAAGGAGGATGCCCAGTCCAACAATGACTTTATTCCTTTCCAGGCTGCACTCTAGGCATGACCTACCATGACTCCACTTTGGATAGCTTTCTTTCCCAGTCTCTTTTTTGCTTCTTTTTATGTGTTGTCTTTTGATGAATGTTTGAATAGCTTACTAAATGTATTAATAATACATTATTATAATTAATAAGTGTCACCATCATCATCATCCTTGTTGTTATCTGTTTTATTGGTTCATTCTATCTTAACACAATTTGTTGACACATAGTAACTATCCTTATCATGAAGAAGAATTTGAGTCCAGCAGAGTATCTAGCCAAAGACAGATATAGTTCAATCAAGAGAGGGGACAGCTTTTCTCCAATGGTCTCACACACACACACACACACACACACACACACACACACACACACACACACACACACGATAAATAATGATAAGAGACATTATATAATCAA
Source organism: Monodelphis domestica (assembly GCF_027887165.1). Classification (NCBI taxonomy): domain Eukaryota; kingdom Metazoa; phylum Chordata; class Mammalia; order Didelphimorphia; family Didelphidae; genus Monodelphis; species Monodelphis domestica. The sequence goes on along the minus strand of NC_077227.1, from coordinate 102,040,134 downwards.
ATGCTAACTGTAAGTGCTGTAGGGGTTCAGGGAAGTGGGCTGGAATAATCAGACAAAGCTCCTTGGTGGACTTTATCTGAGCCTTTCAGATGCAGAAGATCTGGATAGGGGAGAAGGCGAAATGAGAGCTTTGCAGATGGGAAAAGATCATGAATAAAAGTAAAGAGGCACAAATGAAAGCTATATAATTAGGATAACTGAACCAGCTCCAAAGAAGAGTTGGGAGAATGCATTGTCCTCCTTTCATAACAGAGACTGCATCCTAGACTCCACTATCCCATCTAGAAATTTCTCCATCTAGTAAAATCACTCCAGTTCTGGAATTCACAACTCAGAAGTTCTCTCTGCTTTTACATCCTGTCCCCTGATTGGATGACTCTTCTCAGAGCTTCCATTTTTAAAGAGGATGCCCAAGCTCTCCATAACATAACATTCCTCTCTAAGTTGCAGTCCTGACTCTCTGGACTTTATCTGCCAGGACCCCACTTTTGGGTAACTATCTTTTCCCTACCCTTTTTCATCTTCCTGTGATTAATCTGGATGTATAGAGAGGATGGAACAGATTATGGAGAGACTTGAAAGTCATGCAAAAAACATTTGTGTTGTGGTGGGAAATAAGAGTCATTGCATGTTTTTGACTAGAAGAGAGAAATCATGAAAGAGATTCCTTGAAGATTAATTTGGTAATGGTAATGGTAATTATGGATGAATTAGTAAGAAGAAAAATCAAAAGTAAGGAGGACAATTAGAAGGCTGTTTCAGTAATTTTGATGTAAGTGGTGAGGGCCTGGACCGAGATGATGATAATGGAAATTAAAGGAAAAACTCTAGGACACATTTTGAAGAAAGAAACACTAGAACTTGCTTTAGTCAACTCAACTGAATGACATCACCCTTATGGGGGGGGGGGGAAGTCACTTGCCATTAGGTGATGTATAGATGAAATGACTCATTGATTTGCAGACATTTGAACCTTCCAGGTATGTTTGAAAGACACAGTTACATCCTTATGTTCTTAGATAAAGAGAAATAGAATCTGGAAGGAAAGTTCTTCTGCCTCTTGATCATAAAGGACTTATCTTGCTCTCAGCATCTGATAAAAGAAATAATTCAGATGCAGGAAATCTTAAATCTCCCAAGTCAGTCAAATGGACACTTACATGAGCCAGCCAGCCCAAAATACTGTTTCACTGAACCGGCAGGTGGGGAGATTGAACTCTTACACTCTTTATGTGTATGGACAACCTCTGTCAGGGTTAGTTTAGCAATTTGTTATTATTCCCTCCAGATGGTTTGGATTCCTTGTTGTTCAGGGAGATTGAAGGGGCACACCCACCTTTTCACAAGTTCTAAAGCAACTTCCAAGCATGACTCATCAGTGTCAACAGGGTTGACTTTCTTATGGGGAATTCATAGAATGTTAGAGCTGGAAGGCAACTTGGAGGATAGAAGGTTGGAGAATAGACTGTTGGAGTTGGAAGGGACCTATCTTATAGGTCAACCAATCCCATCCTCTCAATTTCGTGGATGAGGAAACCAAAGCTGAGAGAGAGGTGCAGTCACTAACTCGAGGTTCTACAACTCAGTTGGTTGTCCTCAGGCTGAAAGTGAAGAAAAAATACCCCAAATACTTCTTTTCTGTTTGGTCTGTTTCTTTCATTTTGGGGGAGTATTTCAAGCTTTGTTTTTCATGAACTTAGGGTAACATAAACAAAAACTTGAAGCAGAGGTGAAAGGGATACTTTGATTATCAAATGAAAAAGTTTTGATATTACAGGCAGCTAGGTTGCTCAATGGGCAGAGAGCTAGGCCTGGAGTCAAGAGGATGCAAGTTTAAATCTGGTGTCAGGCTCTTCTTAGCTGTATGATCCTGGGCAAGTCACTTAACCCCAGTTGCCTAGATCTTACCCCTCTAAGACAGAAAGGAAAGGTTCATTTCTTAATTATTGACATTTTAAAGTGGCAACCCAATGGAAATATGCCCCAAGTATTTTGCAAATTGGAATTAGTAATTTTTTTGTCTTTTGAGTTAAAAAAATTCCTGCTCTCTATATCCATATTTATTTTATGATTAATGAATGTGTTCAGGGCTCAATTATCTCATTAATATAAGCATGTGTCCCTGCCACATGGGACACACTTTGCTTGACAAACACTCCTTATGACTATAATCATTTGCTAGCTGTCTAGGCTGGAGCTTGGGGGAGGCAGGAGAAATTTGGAAAGTGATCCTTTGTACTTGAAAACCACTGATGGAGAACAACTGTTTTCACCAAGGACACCCAAATCCACACAAGGGAAGGAGAACAGAAACCTTAGAATCGTGGAGGAAAAAGTAGGAGAAAATGAGAAACATTGCAATTAATTTCCAAATGAATGTTGGAAGAAAAATTGGTGTGACTTTTGGTGTCCAACAGATTTCAAGCACAAGAAATCAAACCACAAAATTAGAAGAGGCAATTTTGGTTTTGCAACAACTCCCTCTGGGAGGGAGGATTTTTAGGGAAAAGGCATCAGAGGACACTGGCCACAACTCTGCTAGTTTAGGCTGCCTCCACAAATATATTTTATTTCATTTGTATAATTAATGTGAAAACTCTTCTGGATTTCTGACCCATGGCATGCCAGCCCAGGTCTTCCTTGGAGTTGAAAAACTCTTTTTTGAGCTGCATTAACCTAAACTGGGGGATCTTTAACCTATTTTTGCATCATGGTCTCTTTTGGTAGTACATTTAGTAAAATCTATCATTCCTCAGAATAGTGTTTTTAAATGTATAAAATAAAATCCATAGAATTTCAAAGGAAAATAATTACTATATATTGAAATACAGTTATCAAAATATTATGTTTTTTAAATGGGTTTGCAGACTACAAGTTAAGAACTCCTGAAACTCTTACTTGGTTTGGGAGAAGCCCAAGAAAATCCAGATGGCTGAAGAAAGAGTGGGCAAACACTTAGCATGATACCATAACCATACCTCCAGCATTTGAAAACCTGGGGTGATATTTGGAAATTAGGTATCTTAATAGGTTCTAATCTAAATTTGATATCTTGGACAGTGACGATTATTAAAACTCAAACACATGCAAAATGAAACATACTAATTTTCAGGCACTTACTGTTCTTCCAAATCAATTCTTCCAACTGATTTCCCAATTTCAATGGAATTGCCATTTTACTAGTCCCCAAGGTTTAAAACCTAAAATCATCTTGGACTCCTTATCTCTCCTTCCAGCTCAGAATTGTCTAATCAGGTTGCTCTGTAATAGCTCTCAGATTTCTTTGTGGCAATGCTTGGAGAAACAATGGATTTCAGGGTCAGAGAACCCTTCTGGATTCATGACTGCCCCTTACTAGCAAGATCCTCTACCTTGCAGGCTCACTTGTCTCCCCTCTAACATAGGGATAATAACACTGACACTGTGTACCTCAAAGAGTTGTTGTGAAGAACATGCTTTATAGACTGTAAAGTCCTGAATAAGTATGATATATTACAATTGCCCCATGGCTAGAATATTGTGATAACCTCCTAATCTTCCATCTTGCCTCCAGCTACTCCTTCTACTAATAGCTGTCTGTCCCACACAGGCTGCAAGATTAACTAGGCTAATGCATAATTTTGACTGAGTCACACCATTGCTAATAAAAAAAAGGTTCAATCAAGTTTGAGTTCAATAGCATTTTCTAAAGCAGAGTTTCTTTGTCTTGAGTTCATGAGTCTGTGGCTAGATTTCAGGAGTTGGGAATAGGCTGTGAACTTGGATTGGAGAAATTACATCTTTATTTTGACCAACTTTTGGTTTTCTTTGTAAGCCTATATATTTCATTTTATTTTATTATTTTTAAATCCTTACCTTCTGTTCTAGTATCAATACTCTGTATTGGTTCAAAGGCAGAAGAGCAGTAAAGGCTAGGTAATGGGGGTTAAATGATTTATCCAGGGTCACACAGCTAGGAAGCATCTGAGGACATATTTGAACCCTGGACCTCCCATCTCTAAATCTGGCTTTCAAACCACTGAGTCACCTAACTACTCCCAGAATTGTAAGAGTTTCTTAGGGGAACAATGAAAAGTAAGCATGAAAAGCCAATCAAGGTTACTTTCTGGACTCCCTTTAGTGTCAGAATTTTGAAAATGAGATCTAGAAAGGTTTTTGAGTTGTCAAAGGTAGTGATGGTGATGGGGCCCCCTTATACTCTATAATATTGTCTCTCTAGCTTCCTCAACCAGAAGCTATTTTATCTTGGGCTGAATTCCCATAGATCCTTAGTCCTTTCTTCTTACACTTTATACTTCATCTATTTATGGTCATTGTGTATATCTTTTACTGACCGTGCAAGATTACATAGTTTTTAAGATTAGGGATTGTGTTTTATTCATCTTTGTGCAATGAATACATTCAATATTTATGAATGAATGAACTAATGTCATTATTTCACTAATTCATTCAACAAATATTTCCTAACTAATTTCTATGTCCTGAGAATGAGAGGAGTTACAAAGATAAGAAAGACCAAGTCCCTGCCTGCAAAGAGCTGTTAATCTGGTAGGGGAAATATGACATATTCACATGTAACTAGAATTCTGAATAGAAAATCAAGAAAACAGAAGAGCACGAAGGCTGTGAAATCAGATGAAGAGGTGCCTGCTTCCAGATAGGAGAGATTAGAGAAGGCATCCTGGAAGCAGGATTTGAAAGCAGAATCTTCCATTTGCCTTCCCAACAGAAAGCCACAGGCAATGATACATAGAGCATTTTCATCACAGGCAGAGTAGCTGATAAAGATTATGCCATTCATCTTCTGCACTAGAACCCCTGTGGGCTCTCCTTCCATTAGGAACCAGAGAGGTAGTTTTGAAATTTCAAATCCACTCAAAGTTGAGGATATCTGATGCTGGAAGGAAACAAGAACCCTTTGAGGTTTGGGAGCTTTTCCCTCTTGGCAGCCATAAAATGGGGATGCCAAGTTTGGAGAAAACAAGCATAAAGGGCTTAGAAAACAGGCTCACAATGCTTATTGGACATCAAATAATTCTTCCACAACAATATTTTGATAGGTTAAGTATAAAAGAATCAGAAACATATGGATTAAATTTCCCTTGAAATATACACGGGTTTGAAAATTAATGTGCTCAGGAAGACCTTTATTTCTTTTTGGTTTTTGCCAAACCATCGTACTGGGAGAATGACTCAGGACTTTTTTCAAATCTCAGGTCCAAACAGGTTCCTTTAACCTTCCCCACCCCTCTGTAGGGTCCTTCCATTTAACTGAAGTTGGTGGATATATCCCAGGTTTGTAAAATAAATTGCACAAACCCATGCGAGCTGCAGTTATGAGAGAAAACCAAATTTAAACTTTTGCTTCATAATGGTGGATAATTATCGTCTGGGGTCAGCAAGATGGTTTCAATCCAGAGAAACATGAGCTCTGAGACAGTATGGTGCAATGGAAAGACACCTGAAGTTCGAGTCAGAAGGGCTGGAGTTCTAGGTCTGGTATGAAGGAGCAATGTGACCTTGGGTCTGTCATTTCACTCCTCTCTGAGGCAGGGAGGTGGTGTAATGGATAGAGCACTTGAGCCAGAGTCACGAAGACCTGAGTTTATATCCTGCTTTAGCCACTTACTAGCTGTGTGATTCAGGGCATTTAACCGAATTGAATCTCAATTTACATATATACACATTATATATATATAATAGGAATGATAATAGTTATGAGGATCAAAGGAGATAACATAAAATATTTTGCAAAACTAAAAACATTCAAGAAGTGATGATGAGCATCATTGCTATTGTTGATTTCTTTATATGTCAAATGGGATTACAAACCTTGCCTTGCCTGCCTCACAGGATTGATGTAAGAATCAAATGAAATAATATATGCAAAGCACCAGGTGACTATAAAACCTGATGATGCTATGGAAAGGGGGACAGAAGACCTGGGTCCCTATCCTGATTCTTCTGTATGCCCTATGTGTGATAATGGACAGATCGCTTACCTTTGCTAGGTCTTTAGACAGTGAAGGTGTTGGATTTAAAGACCTTCTAAGGTTTCTTCTGGTTCTAAATCCATGATTCTACATCACTATATATTAGCTTATATTGTTGTCATTATTGTCTTTGCTATTTTAATTTATAGAAGTTATCAGATTTATAAATCTTCATATGACCCCAGAGACAGACATGGTGTTCACCAATTCATTGGGGTCACAATATGACTTCCTAGTCTGCTTATCTCTAGGATTTGAATGAAAGAAAGTTTTTTGACTAAATAAGTGAGAGCAGGAGCTATAGATATATTTTATTCTCTAATTCCCTACATCTAACTAGTTTGCATTGAGATTGCTGATAGGTTAGACTCCCAAAATATTTTCTCACTAAATTGGCAGATGAGAGACATTTCCTGTAGCTAGAACTGGCTTTGATATCTATAACTATCTATAGCTATATCTACATCTATAGGACTGGTGCTATTTATTATATCCAGAACTGGCTTTGACTAATGTATATATGTATATATATGTATATGTACATTATGTATGTATGTATCCATCTATCTGTCTGTCTGTCTGTCTGTCTATCTGTTTGTCTGTCTTTCTATCTATCTATCTATCTATCTGTCTGTCTGTCTGTCTGTCTGTCTGTCTGTCTGTCTGTCTTTCTGTCTGTTTTTCTCTGTCTATCTATGTCTGTCTGTCTGTCTGTCTGTCTATCTGTCTGTCTATCTGTCTTTCTCTCTGTTTGTTTGTCTGTCTGTGTGTCTGTCTATATCTATAATCCAGTCAGAGGCTGACCTGCCATGAGGAACAGCTAATTCCCAGGGATCCGATGAAAGAGGAAATTCCTCCTCTCAAAACATGTTCCCTTGCTTCTCTTTTCCATCCCACCGATACTATGACCTAAAGTGCAGTATCTCCAGGGACTTGCATTAAATTGTGTATATGTGTTACCTTGAGAAGGACAACCCATTGATAATTTAGTACAGATTAATTTGTTAGCCAAATTTGGGGTCCAGCACAGATATATATTTGATGGGTGGGAGAAAAAATATCAAAATTATTGGGTATTGAGGGGGAGCACAAGACTGAGATGGCAGGGGAAGGGGGTGCACAGAGGGGTAGACATAGGCAAGGTCTTGGAACTGGCTGAGGAAATGTCAAAAAGAGAAGGTGAGTAGGTACCACTGTATCAAAGATAAACATCCTTTCTCTGATGGTTTTGCCAGGGCCTGACCTGGAAGTAGCAATATGATAGCAAAAGAATCTAGGAAATTCAATCAAATATCAAGTTGATTAATCTGGTTAATGTTTCATAGTTTCACTTATACAGGCAGAACCTTGGATCCTCTCTTGTTAGCTTGGAGGTCTGTAGTTTTAAATGTTATCTTAATAATGAAGACCTTGTTCACATTTCTGGTAATGGGATCACAGTGAAAGGTGAGAAAAACTTCCATTTCTTTTTTCTCTTTTCATCCTACAGGTTCAGGGTCAACATCCCATAAAATCCAATTTCACTAAAAGTCACTGGGACTATAAATGGAAATCATAAACGATGCTAGGATTTGTACTTGTGAAGAATGGGAAAAATATTGGTCTGTTTGTCTCTATCCCTAAGTACTTATATGTCAGTTCATCTCTTACAGACTCAATCCCATCATCTACAAATAAGGGGGAAAACCCATCAATCCCTTAATTCCTTTCTGGCTCTAAATCCTGTGATCCTTGCAAATGTGCCTTCTATCATATATAATCATAGCTTACATTTATATATAACAGTCTATGGTTGTAAAGTGTTTAATATCTATTATCTCATTTGATCCTTGAGTAACTCTGGAAGGTAGATGGTATATCTATAATGATAATGAAAATAATAACAGCTAACATTTAATGTTTACTCTAATGTTTGCAAAGCACTTTACATTGACAGTCCAAGACTGGAATGTTCTCTTTCCCATTTTAGCCTCTTGGGTTCTCTGGCATCTTTCAAATCTACCATCTATAAGATGTCTTTTCTAATCCCTCTTAATTCTAGTGCCTTCCCTCAGTTCATTAATTCCTACTTAACCTGGGTACAGTTTGTTTGTGATAGTTGTTTGCATGTCATCTCCATTAGTCTGTGTGGTCCTTGGGGGCAGAGATTGTGTTTTGTCTTTCTTTATGTTGCCAGGGATTAGCACAGTGCCTGGCATACAATAGGCACTTGGTACATATTGACTGATTATCAAATAGTATCCCATTTAATAATATTTGCCCACATTATAGATGAAGAAACCGAGGCTCCAAGAAGCTGGCTTTTGGTAAAGGGGCAAAGGACCAGATCTGAAAACAAATCGGGTGCTCTTTCCACTGTACCATATAACCTCAAGGGGCAAAAATGTATGAGTGAATGCCTTCCTTGTCCATGATTTACTGGAGAAAAAGAAAAGACCACCACAGGGCATTTAACTGGGGGATGGTGGTCAAGGTTCCTCAGAATGATGCTTAGTATTTTATTCAATAATATCCTCCAACCCCAGGCTGTGTAGCATGCCTTCGCAAAGAGGCTACATAGCTCCTATTTCCTTCACTTTCGAGTATTTTTAGTATGTTGAGTTATTATTTGGTAAGATATTCAAGATTTCTAGTGGGATTTCTTGATAATGGACAGATTCGTTCTCTTCATAATGATAGCTGAGCGGCTCGAGAGCAAAGAGACACTTTGTTCTTTGTTCTCAAGGAGATAAACTGTTATTTCTTTCCTCTGAAGAAGCTTCTAATATGATGGGTGAAATATCAAGAATAATTAGACCAAATGGCAATGCAAGTCCCACTAGAAATAATGCATCCATTATTTCATTTTATTCACATTGTTAGAGTTTCTGCCTGATTTAAGTTGGTATAAAGATAGCTGTGGGTATTCCCTTTCTGAGAACTCTAATAATATGCTTTATTGAATATTTACCAGTTCTTATTTGATTCTTCCTTTTTTGGTTCATTGTTTTACAATTAAAAAGTTCCATTGTTGTGATCATTTTTTAAAGAACCTTTGTGATTCTACAGCTGCTTGGTCTCTCATATATCTTGGGGAAGCATCTAAGAGTGGTTCCGGAAGCTTAATGTGTACTGGGTACTATCAGTACTGTTAATCAAGGAATAAATTACAGAACAGTAAGCTAGGAGCCTGAATGAATTAATGAAGTCACCTACAAGGATCAAGGAGCAGGGAATAGGTTAGACAGTGAGAGAGTACTGCCTTAGCACACTCATTCAATACTAGATTGTAGGTTGAAATAAAAAAGGAAGTGAAATATTTTACTGAAAGTAGGTATTTAATCAATATGTGTTAGTAGAACCATTGACATCAAGGGACTTCTGGGGTCTTGTTGGCCAACCTCTGTAAGAAACATGAATTTCTTCTTGAGTAGCTCTGACAAATGGTCATCTAGTTTCTGACTGAAGACCTCTAGGGGTTGAGAACTCATTATGAAGCAATCCATTCTATTAAACAACAACAACAACAACAATTTAGGAGATTCATACTCATATTGACCTTACTGATTGAAGGGATTTAAAGATTTGGGTCTCTAAATCAGGAGGCTCTTAACCTGGGACCTATAAACTTGTTTTTTAAAATACTTGGATAACTATCTAAATATGTTATTTTTTGGTAATCCTATGTATTAAAAAACTTTATTATCAGAGGTTGTCCATAGATTTCATCAAAATGCCATTAAGCCCATGATGTCATTGGAGTCCAGCTTTATTATGAGATTGACCCTTTCTCAATAAATCTATTTCTTTTTTTTTTTGGCTTAGAGACTTTGTTTTAATTTTGGTGTCTCAGTTAATAAATTTCTACCACACCATCAAGTCTGTGATGCAAAATGCTGAACAACCTTTAGAGTATCTGTCCAGAAGAGAGATCTCTGGTCAAGAGTTTGAACATTTTAGTTACTTTCTTAGCATACATAATTACATCTAGTTTTCCAGAATGGTTGACCCAAATCATAACTCTACCCAATGGTGTGCTAGTATGCCTCTCTACCATCAATTATTTTCATCACTTGTTATCTTTGCCCATTTGATGAGTGCAAGGTGAAACCTCAGAATTCTTTCCATTTACATTTCTCTTTCTGCTCATGAATAAAGTGAGTTTAGAATTTTGGATCCATCAGTATAAGGAACTCCTCATTAGGAAATTTCCTCTATTAATGCATAGGGGCACTTATCCTGCAACTTGTAGTAAGTACAACTCAACTTTTAGAGGACCAAAAAGTTAAATGAGTTGTTTAGGATCACTCAGAGACTTGAATCCAGATCTTTCTGACTGTGTCTGGCTCTATATATTATATATACATGCATCTTTCTTCCTTTGCAGAATATCTCCAACTCTCTGAATATAGAATATTGCATATACTTACTTTTAGACTTATTTGATGTATTTATTCATTTTGCTTTTTGTTCCTTTAAAAATTCCTCATTATAAGAGATAGTCCAATAGGGGAAGGGAAAGTATATTTTTGGTAGTAGAAGTGACATAAAAATAAGCTACATTCATAAAATTTTATAAAGATATGTAATAGAACATGGGAGCCATGACAGGTAATTGAGGATGAATGCAAATCTGTGGTATTGGTCAATGGCAATTGTCTGTTTTTTTATAAGGACAGTTTAGTACACAAGTTTAGAATGAGCTAAGGATAATGAAATAATCTAAAGACAACAAAAGAGATTTCAAAAAACTATTAGCTCTAAAAGAGAATATTAGAATTTAATCTATTAGCTCAAAGAGAACAAAGTAATAAGTTAAAACAAGAAAAATGATTACTATTTGAGGTGGATGAGATTATGATAACTAATCAAAGATGAGACAGAGCTGCTGCATTTTTGTTTCTGATTTCTTTGCTAACAAAGATGATTTTTGGATTGGAAAGGATGCAACAAAAAAAAAGTCAAAACATGAGGTGAATGAGGAAAGAATAAAAGAACATAGTTATCATTGACAAATTCTAGTCAATAGGCCAAAATAAATTCCATTCTAGGATATTCATGAAAGTGACAGTTGTAATTGCAGAGCTATGGTCTAGGTTCTTGAAGCCAGAAATTATAAGAGGTAAGAAGAGAGTACGCTCCAGGAACTGGGAGATCAAGTCACAGGGGAGGCACAGAGGCAGAAGATAGAGTATTGTTTGTGAAGAACAGTAAGAATGAACCATAGAATAGACCACAGTATATATAAAAGTGAATAATTTAATATAAGAATGAAAAGGTAGGTGGAGACCAGGTTGTGAAGATCCTTTGCTCCTTGGCTTTTTATGACATTACTTTCTGCTGGTTCTCTTGCTGATAGTCGGAATGTGCCTTCTCAGTCTCTTTTAAAAAAAATTTAAATTAATTAATTAATTTGGAATATTTCTCAGTCTCTTTTGCTGAATTTTTGTTCATGGCTCACCCTCCATATGTGAGTGTATCTCAGGGTTTTACTGTATCTTTTGCTCTCTACACAATCTCTTGATGAACTCATTAACTTCAACGGATTCTAATAATGTCTTTATGCAGATAACTCCTAAATCATCATATCTTGTTCTCATTTCTCTCCTGAGCTCTGGGATGTTTGTTGCCTGTTGGCCATCCTTACCTGGATGTCTCACAGATATTTCAAACTCAACATCTCTGAAATGAAACTAATTCTCTTTCCTCATAAACCCATACAAATCCCTAAATTCCCTATTTATGTTAAGGGTAGCGGATCTTTCTTGTAACCCAATTTCATAAAACAGAAATCATTTGTGACTTTTTTTACCTTTTGTCCTCCTTCATAGCTAATCAATTGCCTTAAGAAATAATTAATATTAAGAATTCAGAGTGACATGAGAGGGCATATGAACTAATGCAGTGTTATCATTTTCTAATTACTGGGCTACTTCAATGTTCAATATACTGTTCTCCAGTCACAAAAAAAGAGAAAGTTTCACTATTTTTTAGTCCTTGAGAGTTTTGATTTTTACAGTTCAAAGCTTTGCTTGACTAGAAGGCCTAAAGTAAGATGTGACACTTATTTAAAAATAAGATTACTTAGGGGAATGAAGAATTAAGCAACAAGATGACACTGTCAGCATCCTCTCAGAGCTGAAACATGGCACCCACCTTCCAAATCCCTTCTCAGTCATTTCGCTTCTGTTTGTCAATTCAGCTGATCTGGTGATACTGACCGACATTCTACAAATGGGGGTTGTTTGGCCAAGGCTTAGGGAGGTCTGGGAAATATTCAAATACTCATTTAAAACATCTTCATGGTGCTTCAGCTTAGCCTTTTCAGGCTCCCAAGAAACATATTCTCATGTAATAAAAAAAAATGTAGTGTAGTTACCCCCACATCCTCCAAAGAAATGAATGACATACTCTTGACATGAAAATGGTTCATAAAATCAGTTAGCTGTTTCCTGCTGCAGGTGCAATGCACGAAGCTTTCTGAGCTGGTTTGCATTAGTATTTTGGACATAGATGGCATATAGTATGAAAGAAAAAAAAGGCAGTCTGTTACTGAACATGAATTAACCTGCTTGATTTTAATGTCTGCATGTGAAACTTTGACTGAACCATTTCAAGAAATAGCTCTCCATTCTAGGGTGATGCCTATGGAAGCTGATGTTTTTATTATTATTAATAAAATCTTTGAGACAGAACTTTATGGGCTCACAGAGACTCTAAAACCCATTCTTTGGGTTGGAAAAATTGTATATGTTAAGGACTGTGGAAGGAAACTTTAAATAAGAATGTTTAAATGGTAAGTCAGGGTACAAAAGACCCAAATTTTAAGAATCTCCAATGATTTCTTTTTATGTTGAAATTGTTTCCTGCAAAGGCCTTCTTGGAATGTGTTTAGCGAAGATAGCATACCCCCAATTAGCATCAGAGCCAAGAGTGAGATGCAATGGGATTTAAGCTTGGGTGTTGCTCATGTAAGGCAAAGTCTCTTTGGGAAAACATTCCTTTTTAAATGTTCTTAGATTTGTTTTGGTTTTGCTTTTCTTTCTTTGTTTTTACCCCTTCTTACTTTCTTTCCTCTTTGCTTCCCATAGCTCTCTGCTTCAATTCTCTAAACACTCTTCTGTAGTTCTATGGATAAGTTTACTAAAACTGTACAAAATTGCAAAAAAAAAAAAGCCCTTCAATTTCTTTCTTACTGTGCAAATGAAAGCAGGTTGAAAATGAGTGAGACAGATGAGAGAGACATAATGAGTTAAACATCAGTCCACTCTGAGTGAGGAGGAAAGGCAAAGCACAGCACATCTGGTTAGGAGCTCAGTTTATCATTCCTGCTGTTATTCCGAAGAAAAATCCCCCATGAAACCTGGAAAAACTTTAGTTTTACTAGAATCAGAGCATAAAATGGCATTGTTTTGTGTATAGTCCCTGCTTTGAAAAGGGACTGAAGCTAGAAGCAGTTCTGTGTCCTACCTGCTAATCTCCCCCACCATTGCCCCTAACCCACCCAGTTCTGGTAAGCTACTGTAAAATTCCTGTATTTAAAGGAGGATCCTGGAAAAGTTGGTCAGCGCCAGCATCTAATGATAGGTTGGGAAATTAATGGTGTGAGTGCAGAAATAGGACCAGGACAAACAGGGAGCTAATTTTGATAATGAACAGAGTCAAAGAGTAGCTTAGATGACTGTGTGCTCTGTATATAGTACACCATCAGAAGTATTGGTCTTTTGTGTTCAATTTGACTGTTAATTTTAGAAACTAAAATGCAACCAGCCAAATTAGCTGATAGAAATAGTGCTTAGTCCCACAGGTTCACAATCTGTTATCCTGGGCAAAGAAGGTGAGATGTTTCAAACTTAATGTTTATTTAAAGCCTACATCTATACTCTCAGAGTGAAACGATCAGATGGATGCAATTATCCTGATAATTCAGATTATAAACTCTGTGTAAGTCCAGGACCTAGATGCTTCAGAGTGGTTTTTCACTTGGATTTACAGTATTATCAACACAGCCCTCTTTGCTGGTGTAGACCCAGACCAAATTTTAACCCGAAACATTGCTTTATTAGGCAAAGTTTTACAGACTATCTTGTAAAAGAAGATTGAATTCAGAATGACCTATGAATATTTGTTCCTCAAAGAGGAACTGTTTTAAAAAAATTTTAATAGAATATAATGCCTAGTAACTGAGTTTGAAAGTAAATATATATGATATATATCTTATCGAATGCTTTAAAACATAACTGCTAAAGAAATAGCAACTATCTTTAAATATTAGTTGTCAAATGAAAATTAAATTGTTTAATTTTAAATCAAATAATAGACTGTTCTTTTAAGATCCTGTAAACATAAAATAGGCATTTTTATTATTGTGAGGACTTAGGTTTTAAATAAAGAAAGCTATTGAAGTACAAGCCACGTAGGAACAAATATTGTAGCTGCCGTTTTTAAAAAATATTTTGAATGTTAACATTCTTATTGCATTATTTTTTAAGTTATTATTGGATGCTGACACAACTGCATCAAGTCATTCCTTGAAATGAATTGTCTGCTCTGAAATATATTAATGCAAACATCTCCAAAAAGACCCTTAAAAACTGATTTGGGGATTTTTTTTCTAGTGGGAGGTAAAATAAGCCTGTCTTTAAGGGGAGCTGGTGAACGGAGAGGATGATCACTTCAGACTCGAAGGAAACACGCAAAATAAACATTCCTAAAGGCACCTGAGTAAGAGAGAAAGAAAAAAGATCAGTAAAGGGCACTGTGTCAGGTGGAAAGGATTTTTTAATAGCTTAGACTCTGGATTTTGATCTGCTCCTTTTGACACCTTGGCTCTGTGCAGTTAGCTTTCCTCAAGTGCAGCTCTTAATTTTTTTTTTAAAGTGCCCTTCCTTATGAAAGAGATCATCTAGAATTTAGTCTTCTGGATTGAATTTGCCTTTCTTGTCCTTTCTCTTGATTATAATCTATTTGGGCACTATTTTTCTCCCCTTTTCAAACTAGTCTTTTTCAAGACCACTCTTTAAAGAACAAGAGAAAGAAACAACAACGATAACAAAAACAGCTGAACGACCAACCATCCTGGAAGTCGTGTATTTAAAACATTCTTCTTTTGGCCATAATGAGCACACATGCAAGTGCCCGGAATAAAAATGAGATGCAGGTTTTATTTACTCCTGTCGATGGATGACACATATTAAGAACCCAATGAAATGGCTATTTGCTTCTAATGCCCAACTGTCTCTCTTGCAACCCTCTTCCTGGGTGTGTATGTGTGTGTGTGTGTGTGTGTGTGTGTGTGTGTGTGTGTGTGTGTGTGTGTGTGAAAGGGGGAGGAAGGGAAAGAGGGAGGGGGAGAGAGAGAGAGAGAGAGAGTGTGTGTTAGTTTTATTGTTTCTTTTTCTTTCTTTCTTTCTTTCTTTTTTTTTTGGTTAGAAGTTGACCAAATTCTCAAAGAATAACATGTCATTAGTAATCCAGCAGTTTTCCCATCTAAGAGAGGGTAAGGAAAGTTTCCTCAGTGTCTTTTTTCCTCAGAAAAGCTGAAGGCCTCTAGCCAAGGCTGTAGCCCACTTGTGTGAAGTTGATTAGAAAAGGAAATCCAAATCTAAGGCATCATTTCCCTGGCTTTCAGGAGAAGAATGTTCCAATCAAGAGAGCCATTGCCATGCTTGAAATTAGAAAATAATAATAAAAACAAGAAAAGAGAGGAAGGGGAGGAAGGCGGAGAGTGGGGAGAAAGGAGAGGAGAAGGGAGAAGTGGGGAAGAGGGGAGGAGAAGGGGGTGAGGGGAGGAGAGAAGAGGGGAGAAAAGGAGTAAAGGGGAGGAGAGGAAGGGAGAGGAGAGGATTGGATCAGAAGGGAGGGAAAGAGGGGAGGGGAGGGGAAGGAAAGGAAGAGAAGAGAAGGAAAAGAAAGGGAAGAGAAGAGAAAGGGAGTGAGGGAGGGAGAGGAGAAGGAAGGGGAGGTGAGGAGAGAAGGGGAAGGGAGGGGAGGGAAGAAAGCAAATACACACTTTTCTTGGGAGTAGTATATTTTAATAGCAGAATTAAATATTCAATTTTAAAATAAAAATTTTAGTGTACTATAAAAAAGTATATTTAAAAGCATAGAGTCGGCAATATTTACAAGCATGAACAGATAGAACCTTAGAGAATAATGCAAGAAAAGAAAATCATGAAAAGTGATGAGGGAAGGAGAAGGAGCTTGACTTGACTAAAAAGAACAATAATTCCGAAATAAAAACAAAAAACAGTGACCCTAATTTCTTTAAAAAACAAAGAAAACCTTTTGCAAGACAAAAAAAAAATCAATAGCTGTATATGTATTGTGTGGACCAACATTCCCGTCTGGAAACTGGAATTGTTTCTCCTATTAAATTCTGGCCACAGAATGTTTCTGGAACCTGGCATTGACATCAGTATTTACTGTTTGGGTTTTTAACTGGCTTTGCCTCCATTTGCAGCCCACTCTCCGTATAAAACAAGCTTTCTTATAGAGTTAAACATGAGCGCTTAGACCTCAAGAATGATAAACAATTGGTAAGTGCAGCGCTTTATCCAGCTGGACGGCTCGGGTTTGTAGGTGCCCGCGGTCGGTCCCCGTTCTGTTATACTTATACTATACTGCCACCTTCTGTCTCCAAACTCCCAGCATGAGCCAGTCCTTCAGCCTCGTGCCAGCGCGTTGTGGTCGGTCACCCGCAGGGAAGCTCCCTGTTGGCCATTCTGGGCCCGACCCGCCAAGTCGCACGCAGAGACGTGTTCTGGTCACGTCCACCCGGGCTCCTCTCTCTTGCCCTCAGACTCGGAACCTGGAAACGGGCAGTTCCGGAGAGAGACTCTGTTTGCCTACTTGTTTTCCTTTGTCTCAAGACCCCCTGACCTTTATTTCTCCATATGTGGAGGGTCTGGAACATGAAGTCGAAGGCAAGGCAGGCAGGCGCTCTGCTTTTCCATGTCAGCACACTGCCGTCTAAATTATTCCCAGAGACAAATGGGATGACGCTAAGGAAAGGATAAGTGAGATTGAATATCAGGAAAAATTCCCTGACAGCAAGATCTATTGGCCTGTGGGAAAACCTCCCAGGGGGAGAACTATTGGTTGAGATATTTAAAACTTGAGTGGACAAAACATCAGAATGTGCACTGCAGAAGAACAGAGAAGCTGAAGCTCTTGGGACTCGGGAGGGCTGTTCCAGCTCTAATTTCTACAATTTCTCAATTGACTTTCCAATGCTATAAAAAGCATATTATCATCACTCGGGGATTCATCTGCCTGGTGTTTTGTTTTACTTTAAATAGTTGTTCAAATAGACTTTTTTTCTTTGCATAGAGTTAGATATAGGCCATACCTATTTTTCTCTGGGTTAAAAAGAACATTCAATTCCCATCATGAAGTCTATAAATATATTTCTACACAGGGGGTAAAGTCTGACAGGATATTATTCCCAGAGCTGTTGTGGATTGGCTGTGTGACCTTTGGCAAATTCTTAACCTTCCTGACCCTGGAGGGTTTTTTTGTTTTGCCTCTTAAAAAAGGGGGGGTGGGATGATGAAAGTTTCTGTTATTTGATGAAGTTTGTGAAGGATTGTGTGGCTGCTGAAGAAATAGTGTGTTTCTGTCCCTAGATCTTCAGCTTTGTCGCTTATGCTGAATGTGCTCTATGTCCATTTCTTAGCTCTTGGCCAGTGGAAAGATGGGAGGGAAGAGGGTTTGGGAGCTTGCAAGGGTGTAAATGGAGTGGCTAAATGGAATAATTTCCTCTTGAGGCAGACTGGCCAAAGAAACAAAAACAAAATAAAAGGAAGACTCAGGGGCAAGCCCCCAAATATACCTCCTAATCATAGTCGAGACCAGAGGCTCTTAGCTTTTTCTGTGACCTGGACTTCTTGGACAGTCTGGGGAAGAAGCTTAGGATTCTTTTCTTGTAATAATATTTTAAAATAAAATGCATAGGATTGCAAAGGAGATAAAATATTTCAAAATACAGCTATCTAAATAATGAAAAACAAAAATAAACTGGCAGACCTGAAGTTTTGAACCCCTGAAAGAGTTAGAAGATATTTAACAAGGGCATCTGGGTGGCTCAGTGGATTGAGAGGCAGATGTAGACATGGGAGGTTCTAGGTTCAAATTTGACTTTAGACATTTCCTAGCTGGGTGACCCTGGGCAAGTCATTTAACCCTCCATTGCCTAGCCCTTACCACTCTTCTGCTTTGGAACTAATATACACTATTAATTCTAAGACAGAAGGAAGCTGCTTGTTTGTTCTTTTTTTTTTTAAGACATTTGACAAGTCATCTAGTCCAACCACCTCATTTTACAGATAGGGAATAAGATTTCCACAGACGTCAAATGATTTACCTGAGGTCATCCTGATCTTAAGCATTAGAAGGAAGATTTGAACCTAGGTCTTCTTGCCCCAGAACCAGGGACTTTTCTATTGAACTTGACACCATCTCTTCATATTAGAATTTGTTAATTACAAAGATTGACTTCCTATTAGTTTTCTTCCCTATTAAAGTTCACATTTGATTTATCCCAAGTAAAAGGTGCCTTAATTCTCTGGATCATCAGATGCTGGTTATTTTGTTTAGACAAAGCTTGAGCAATCTATAGGATATTAGAGGAATTAGAAGAATATAGGAATTTTAGAAGAAAACAAGAAATGTCTGAAATTTGGAGCCAAAAGGGACTTTGGAGATTATTTATTCAACCATGTAAGTTTACAGATGGGGAAACTGAGTCCCAGAGCAATAAAGGGAAACGTCCAAGTAACAGAGTTTGTATGTGACAGAACCAATGATTTGAACCCAGGTCTCATGAAACAGAATCCACTTTTCCCTGCATGCCTACTTGATGGCTCTGAATCTCCAAAAATGCAGAAGATGTTTTTAGTTTTCTAGTTATAAGAATGAACCAAATCATATAAGAGGGGAATAAAGTTATGAATGTGAGACTATTTCAATAGGTACTGAGTCTATTGGAATCTGTCACAATAAGACCATTTATCACTCATTTGAGAGCTGAAAGACAAGGCAGGCAATGCAATCTCGAAGGAATGGAAAATTTGAATAGTTTTAATTCACGTACATCCTGCAGTGCCCTCTCCTCTCAAAGTTATGAGGCTCCCTTTTACATTCCCTTGGTTTTTATTATTTGAGTTAAATATAGATGGATTTAAATAAGCAAAATACTAAACTCAATATGGCAGAAATCTTATTCTTAGTGAATTCAATGGAGCCACCTTTAGATTCATGCTTTCTGGCTGCCTTGTGCTGAGTTAAAGACAATAAATGAATACTGTGGTGGAATTAGGGGAGGTGTCCTTCTACCAACTAAGGAAAAGAAGGAGAGACTTCATCCTGACTGTCCTGGCTCCTGGGTTTCCTTTGGAGATGCTGAGATATAAAATTATCTATTCCTCCCATTTTCTCTTTCTCTATATCTTTGCCCAGATTTATTTGTATTAACCATTTTAACATTGCCTTTTAGACAGTGTAGGGCAGTGGAAAGAACTGAATTTACAGTCAAAAGATCTGGATTTGAGACTAGTTAGTTACAACAGAACCTTATAGAGAATTTATTTAATGTCGTCGAAGTTCAATTGCCTATAAAACAAGAATAATAATTGTATTACCTACTTCTCAGAGCTGTTGTTAGTATGTGGCCATATTTTGTAAACTCTAATGTGCTGTGCCAATATAGTCTAGTAGGCACAGCAGCAGAATTTGTTGAATTTTTAAACAGTTTCTTATCTTTCTATGTTGCATTATTTGCCCGTGAATTACCAGAGAGATTGTCAATTTACTATATTGTTAGACTTTGAGTTAGGAGGACCTAAATATGAATTCTGCTGCTACCATTTGGAGGCGTCTTGGCATGGAGACAGTAAGGAGGAGGAATATGGGGGGTATAGTAGACAATGTAGGGTAGTGTGACTAGAGTACTGACTTTGAGTCAAGAAGACCTGAATTTGAATCCTGCCTTGATCACTTTCTAATCCTGAAAACCACTTCCCCACTCTGAGTTTTCCAATCTGTAAAATAGAGATAATAATAGTACTTGCTTCATGGGGTTATTGTGAAGTTCAAGTGAGATATATGTAAAGGGCTTTTCAAACCTTAAAAAGTGTTATGATAGCTACTATTATCTGTCAAATAGAGATAATAAAA
Source organism: Monodelphis domestica (assembly GCF_027887165.1). NCBI lineage: Eukaryota > Metazoa > Chordata > Mammalia > Didelphimorphia > Didelphidae > Monodelphis > Monodelphis domestica. The sequence continues at coordinate 102,019,987 of NC_077227.1, read as the reverse complement.
GTTGTACTAACTACCTCTAGGGCAGTTATAAGAATTCAATAAGAAAATATAGATAAAATGCCTTAAAGCTCTATATAAATTGTTGACTTAGAGATGCCCCTCTGTCCCACCTCTCCACTTCCAAGGGCATCAACATATGCTCAAAGAATGCTAACCAATTTTAATTTTTGTCAAAGGAACTCATAATTTGGAAGGGTAATCTTTTGGGGGAAAGACCATATTGGAAGATCACAGACTGGAAAGAACCTTGACTTCCCCAAGATCACACAAATAATAAGAAGCAGAGGTAAGATTTGAACTGAAATCCTCTGACTCTAAAGCCAACATCCCTTCTTCTTCATCACCCTGCCTCTATCTATGTAATGCATTGCCAAGCCAAATACAAAAAGGTTTTGGATTATCCCTAACCTTGCTTCCCCTTATTAGCAAGGACCACTGAGAGTTGGCTAAAGTTTGCATTTCACTGTGAAATGGATATTTTTTTGCTTAAGAGTCTAAATTCAGGCTGCCTCTAATCTGCAATCTTTCTTCATTGCTTCTTCTCTCTGTAAACATGTGTGAATTCTCCCGCACACGTACTCTCCAAGTCAGGCTGGGCTTGGTTATGCTAGACGACAGGGTCACTTTCCATGTGTCTGTCAAAGGAATCAAACCCCAAGCAGAATAAAGCCTCAAAACAAACCCCTCACCCCCTCCCTTTTGCAATCTGTTGTCTCCTCATCTGGGTATTTGTCAAAAGAGTAGACTGGGAGGTCAACCTCATTTCCATGCCTCTTCAGCAAACTGTCTGCGGTATAGTCACTGAGTAGTGTTTTAGGAGTTCCCATTATGTGGCCGTAATCAAGATGGCAACTAATATTTTCATATTACTTTGACCATCGAAAAATCACTGAATTTGCCCCAATTCCTATACAGTTCCCCCGCTTAACCATTCCAATTCTAGCTTGAGTTCTTGAGATGTCCCTAGAAACAGAGAGTCTGGTAATAGAATACTTTAGAAAGATCTCCAGTTTGTCATGGGATCACCATTTTTTAAAACATGTTTTATGGTTTGAAATTGAGTGGCCAAATGGAGAATATGGATCTGTTCACCATCCAACTGAGCTACCTAGTCTCTGAACATCTTGGTGATGTTAGTTAAGCCACCTGGGAAGTGAGATACTATATCTTAGGAATCCCTAGAAGCTTCACGATTGGGCAGCTTTTGGTATGGATAGATGGAAGTATATCATAGATCAGAAGCTCATCACATCCTCTCTCTCTCTAGCCTCTCCTCATTTGTTTCTTGAACCCCAGTCTAGTTTCTGCATTTTCAGCTCTCTCTCCTCTGGACCAAAAAAAAAAATACATATATATGTACATATATATAATGTATATTATGACTGTAAAAATTAAATTATATCTCTAATAATAAAAACATTATATTTTATGATGTTTATTAAGGATCATTAGGAATCAAGGAATAAAGAAGATACAAAATAAAAACCACGTGCCCATGGCTGATTAGCCCACTTAAAATCCTCACCCTTAGCTTACCACTATACTTACTACATCATTGCAAAGGAAGAGAGCATGGGAGGTGTTACTGCCAGTGAAATACCAATTGTGATCTCGCCAATGTAGAGACTCAGGAGAGATTATAGGGAATTCTGGGAAATACCAAGGAATTCTGGGGAATGAAGTCTAGGGTTCAAAATCTTCATTTTTACATAACAGAGGTATGTTGCCTATATTATATATATATAAATTTATATTTATATAATGTATATTATATATGTTTATTATATATATCATATGCTTATATTTAATGGATATAAAATATAGGTAACATACCTCTGTTTTAATATATTATATATATATATATATATTCTTCAAAGATTCTGACTTGCAATGAATGAATACAGGAAGGCAGTTTCCTCCTCTTTTCTCTTTGTGGCTGCTCATCAACAGAGTTGGCCTTGACTGGTTCCTGTCAGTGTTCCTTGGATGGGGGGGGGGAAGGGAAAGGGGAATGGGGAGGTTGGGATTCTTTTCAGTCTGTCCCATGTGATATTTTTCAAACTTGTTTTTGAAAACTGAAAAATCAAGTCAGGTTAGTGTCTGTCTATTCCAGAAGGGGTGTCGATGGGCTGCATCAGACACAGTGACACGGTGATCTTGACCTGCCCCAGGGTAGAAACAATTGCTGAGAGAGAAACATGGTTTTTGACCTGCAGAGATTTCAAGAAACAACACAAAAATACTGTGTCAGCCCTTGGTTCCAGCAGCCAGGGCTGATCAAAGACTCTGGTGCTCACCCTGACCTTAGGACTGCTAGTCCAACAGTCCCCACTAGGATTTTCTAGAGGGCTACATTCTAGTGGATAGTGGAAAGGGGCCACACAGCGTGGATGTAGAATCAATGGCGTAAACGGGAGCTTATAGAGTTTAAGCAGTTTTCCAATTAAAACGAGAAGGTTATCACTTTTATACTCTTTGCCCCCTCTTCCTTTGGACCCCATGTTATTGTATCCCGTATCCAGAGCCATAGGGAGGATGGCTCAAGGAGGATGCGTGCAGAATAAAGCTGGTGGCCCCTCAGCGTCTCTGCCAGCCTCTGAGTCTACAGACCAATAGACTGGGGCGTAGACTGGCAGCCAGATCAAAGACGTCTAGGACCCCGGGCTTGAGCAGTTGCTAAAATAGAACAGGCGATCAGGAAGGTCCCAACTGTAGGTTCTGGGAAATAAAATTGTACAGCTGGATGGAAAGTCAGAGGAGTAGGCAGAAAAGTAGCCAGGCGAATAGAAGCTGGAAATCCTGGCTGCCATAGTAGGACCCAGCCAGAGAGGCTGTGGACTGGAGAAGCAGGGCAGGAGGATGCTAGAGCTACTTCAAACCCTTGTTAAATTTTCATTGGGAGCATCAAGACCTCAGAAATTGGCCAATGCTACCAATCAGGACTTGATTGTTTTGTCGATTGTCTTGACTTAAGAAGTGATGGACCATGCAGATAAAGTTTTAAGATGTATTTGCTAAATAAACATGGGGGTAAGGATAAAGGCTTGGGGGGGGGATGGAGTAGAGAGCCAGGTGGTAGAAGATCTAGCAAGATCAGGACAGGACTTTAGTTTCAAAGAAAAGATTTGAGCCCAAAGGACCAAGCTAGAGACCCAGAGAGGGTAGAGTGGAATGAATTTCTCCTATTTCTGAACCTGCAGAGTCTGTCTATTCTGATGACCTAAAATGAGCCCCTGCTTCATTAAGCTCTCAAGGCTCAATTCAGGGCCCAGTTCCTAAGGGAAGGTGTCCTTGGTCCTCTCTTGTTACTTGCATTTCCTCTCCTCAAATTATCTTGTCTTTACTTCTCTGGGTAAATGTTGCATACTCCCCATATCCACCCCCCCAAGTTGACCTATAAACTCTGAGGTCAGGGATGAATTTTTTCTCCTCTGTGTCTCCAGGGCCTTGCACACAGTAGTGGCTTAATAAATGCTTGCAGAATGAATGGCAACAGAGGTATGTTGCCTATATTGGAGTGGGGACAGGGAAGCAGTTGAATTATAACATACTAGAGTGGGAAGGGCATTAAAAATCATTCATTATTCCTCTCTATACTGATTTTATAGTAAACTGAGGCCTAGAAAAAGGGATTGAGTTACCTAAGAAGAGTGGCCCAAAGAGAAGATTCTACTGAAGAGTAGTGAGATCTAGATTTCTTTTTACTGTAGTAAGATCCTGGAGTTGGGTGGATAGATGGGTGGCCCAAGGATTGAAATAGCAATAGTAATAATAGCTAACATTTACATAGTACCCAAAATTTTGTGGTGTTTTAGAAATGTAAACTCATTTATTTCTATTATTATTACTGTTACCACTATTACTATTACTACTACTCTTTCCACTATTACCACTACCACAAGTACCACCACCGCCTTCACTACTACTACCACTACCACTACCACTACTACTGCTACTACTGTAGGTCCTGGAATAGATGGAATTGGTGGCCCAGGAATTGAAAGCATTTGGAAACTACGTGGCTTTAAAGGTTTTTTTTTTTTTAACTCTATCTCAACTGGAGAATAGTAGCCATCATCCAAACCAGATCAATGGTTAAAGTCTCCATCCAGAAAATGGTACCCTACCTACCTTGGGTAAACATTATCCCAAGGCCACTTTTTTTTCTTTCAATCAGCATAGCTCTGGGTGATGTGGCTTCCCCTTCTTTACCTAATCACCCTCCCCATCAAGGGCATGCCTATTCTCTCTGTCATTAGAGACTCCAGTCTAGCTTACAGAACTACTGTTGGGATTCTAGGATTATTTTAACACCCAATTAAATTAGTGTAATTGGATAGAGTTGCAACTTCTTTGCCTCCAGCTGTGAGTCATAATCTGTTTAGCACCTGAGTGTTATTTTACTTGATTTTTAGTCATTTTTCCCACTGTCATAAAAAAGGGAAGGGGAGGAGAGGAGAAGGAGACCTACTTTCCAAGGACATAGCCTTTTTGGGTTCCTTTAAAAATAGTATTTATAGAGTCACAGGAAGTGGGAGTTTTCTTGGTAATTTTTCTCCAGGCTAGGACTGAGGAGTCAGCCTGAGGTTCAGCACCTAGATTTCTGGAACATAACAGAGTGTAAATGAAAATGTGGGCCAAGTCCAGTGGACACAGTCAGAAGTGGTCAAATGGGAAGAAATAAACCAGTTGCCTGGTTGGGATGGTGCCACAGAGAACCAGTCACTGGAGAGTGACTTCCTAAGGCTATTGTAGGTATGCCAAACAATTACAGCTACTGGATTCGATCTCCAGGCCATTTTGAAAGGATACATCATCCACCTTTGTTGTTTTGGTGATGTAAAATAATCCTATTTTTCTGACAAATTCAAGGTGTAGACCTGGCCTTATGGCAACACAGAAAGAACTATCTAAACCAGAAGCAGACCTAGTCTCAATTGTGAAATAAGAAGAGGTGAAAATTATAGTATCTCAGAGCTGGAAGGAACCCTAATGATGATTTGATCCTATCCTGTCATTTGCCAAATGAGGAAATGGAAGCACAATTGAGATGAGGTGACGTTTTCCTGGCTCCTTTTCTTTTTCCCCATACGTACCTATCCTGGGGGCGCCCTACTCCTCTACAGATTTCTATTCTTTGTCCTGTTCTTGCTAAGACATGAACTGGTAAGTAAGGATGGCTCTTCCCACACCCCATAGATGTATTCTCCTTTTATAAAAAACCCTTACCTTCCATGTTAGAATCAATACTGTATATTGGTTCCAAGGCAGAAGAGCAGTAAGGGTTAGGCAATGGGGGTTAAGTGACTTGTCCAGGGTCACACAGCTGGGAAGTGTCTGAGGATGTATTCTCATTTTCAAAAAGAGATTCTTAAAGATTGAAAACACGTACCAAAGTTTCAATGATGGAAGGACAGGTAATGGAACTGGTGATTGAGAGTAGGGTGCTTTGTTTGCTTGGTGTCCTTTTGTTGAGGGGATTGAAACAATGTTGGTAGGCTTGGTAGGTTGAACTTGGAGTGAAGGTCTGAGCTTAAATCTTGCTGTAGACACATAAATTCTATGACTCTGGGCAAATCACTTCACTGCTCTATGACTCAGTTTTGTCATGTGGCAAATGAAGGGGGTTAGATTCAGTGACCTCTAAGGTCCTTTCTGAATCCAAATCTATGATTCTAAAATATTATTCCATCAGAGAATCACCTATTTATAATGCTTCATTTTCCTAAGAGCCATATATCCATACCAATGGGAAGAATCTATGGGATTCAGAGTTGTGACTTGGTGTCAGACTCATCTCATCCCAAGATCACTGTGTAATTTGGGGCATGTCACTGCTTCACCTCATCATGACTCAGAAGATGAAGGATTTAAATGGAAATTAATTGAAGGAACTAGAAATGAATAAACTGAAGAAGAGAAGAATTTAAAAAAAGAGAAGTCAGAAGAGAAGACTTTGGAAGAATCTGATGGTCATTTTTAGTAGTCATGATAATTAACATTTATATAGCACTCTGCGGTTTGTAAAACATGTTACATGTAATTTTGAACTAATCCTTTGAATTTGTATCACAATGGACAGCTTTGAAAGAGCCTTCACATACTTTGTCTCATTTGAAACTCATGATACCCTGATGATGAGGGAAGATGTTATGCTCATTTTACTGATGAAGATATTGAGGCACAGAAATGTTAAGATTCATTCAAAGGAAGTTGGCCAGTATCAGGGCTGGTGTTTTAATCAGGTATCTTCATTGGTCTAATTTTTTTTTTTGCACTGTATTGCATCATTTCTCCTAAAGTGACTCAAATATAAATTTAGTCATGGAATGTTAGCATTGAAGAGATCATTGAGTTCAGAGTCAGTAGTACTTTTGCGGGGAGGAATGAATATTAGTCTCTTGAAACTCTGAAATCTCTTGAGTATGCTATGGAGAGTGTGGGGAGACTTGTGTGGTATTATATAATTAACTAGAAAAGCAAAATAGGCTGTCTGTAAATAAGCATTAGCAGGACCAAGACCCCCAAGCCTAAAGAATTGCTATCCCCCTGCTCTTTATTCCTAGGTCGTGTGGACTCTTATTGAGGAAACATATAAACAGTTAGAGTCTGGATGCTTACCTTGGCAGATCAGTCACCAAATTCAGATTCAACAATGATTCAACAGCTAGTGATTGAGAAAGGATTTGACTTCAGATCTCTGTGATTTCAATCTCAGCTCTCTCTTCATTATATCACCTAGGCCAATGACAACTGTGCATGTTATCCAAGGACCAGCCTTGCTAAGCTCAGAGTGTCATCACCGCATTGGTCAAAAGATAATCAATTTCATAAAGCTACAGTAACTTTTTATAAAATGAAAAAAAAGTTCAGTTAAAAATTTTAATATATTTTCCTAACCACATGTAAAATACTTTTCATTATTTGTTTTTAAAAATTTTGAATTCCAAATCCTCTATCCTTCCTCCCTTTCCCCACCTTAAGAAGGCAAGCAATTTGATATAGATTATATACATTTGCAGCCATATAAAACATATTTTCATATTAACCATGTTGCAAAAGAAAAAAAAACCCTTAAAAAAGGTTTAAAAAAGTATGCTTCAATCTGCATTCAGATACTATCAGTTCTTCCTCTGGAAGGGGATAGAATTTTTCATATAAGTTCTTTTAAATTGTCTTGGATCTGTGAATTTTTGATTTTCTCCATCCTGCTTAGTCTTAGAATTCTAGCAACCAGGAATGTATACACCCCTAATTAAGGATTAAGTGTTGAGGAGGATGGCCTATGACCTCTATGACCAACATGTGCTAGCAAGTGACAAATCAAAAACAACTGACAGACCCCCCTGGGCTGTCCTAAGTCAAGCTTAAGCTACTATTGGTACATATGAGATGCAGGAGGAATCAGCCTAAACCACTCACCAAGCGCACTAAGAATGCTGCCATGAGCTCCCAGCACTGAAAGAGCCCAGCATCTCCACAAGAGAGCTGAGAGAGAGGAAGTGACATGAAATATATAGACAGTTCTTTATATCACTTCCTGCATCTCACATATACCAATGGTAGCCTAGGAAGCCCCTCATCTCGGAGGAGGCCTTGTGGCTGGAAGTCGAGCTAGATTGAGAAGGTACTTTGGCTTAGGCCTCTGAACTCCTATCTGGCTTGCCAGAGCAGTCCAAATCCATTTTTTCTCTCTTCTTCTTAATTTCTTCCCTCTATTGTAATTAAACCACCATAAAAATCCCAAACTGACTTGGGCATTTTATTGGAATTGAATTTTAATCTCTGGCAAGCACTAGTATAATATATTCAGTTAACAACTCTAATTTTTACCCCTAACAGATCATTGAATTGCTGAGAATATCTGTTGTTTCTCCTTTCTTTTCAAAGAAGACAGATGACCTCATGGGGTTATGTCTTGACTTATAGGTAAATAGGATTTAAGTGAGAAAGAGTTGCACAAAGTCAGCTTCACTTTCCCTTCACAGAGTCATAGAAGTCCAGTGGCAAGACAAAAGTCAGGACAACTGACAATGGCTGGGGAATGCCATAGTTACGAATTACTTTTCAGGATGGTTGGATCAGTTCACAACTCCACCAATAGTATATCAGTGTCCAAATTTTTCTACATCCCCTCCAACATTCATCATTTTCCTTTTCTATCATATTGGCCAATCTGATCAGGGTGAGATGGTACCCAAGAGTCAGTTACAATAACATTTAAAGAGTTCTTGGATTTGATTAAGCAGCCATTCTGTGCCAAACACTATGCAAGGAGCTAAAGGAGGTACATATTTACTGAATAATATAGGACTTTAAGTTGGGTTGAACAAGTTTATGAGGAAGAATTCAAATTAAAATCTTCTTAACTCCAGGTCCAGTACTCTATGCAGAGTACCAGTTAGATAACACATGGTCCTGATCTGTTGGCGCTAAGTCTATTTAATGGGGGAAGATAAGACCAAGTACATAATAAATGTGAGAATCCAACACTGTAGGGAAAAGAAGTTGTTTTCTCCGTAATATGAACAACAATGCTTTTATAACACTGGAGATGATCTTAGAGAGTCAGTATAATCAACAAATTGATCACTTGGGGGACAACTTGGTAATGAACTTCTTTGTACTTAGGATGACTCTCAGATGACTTACTGTGCACTTCTGGACATGTACCAGAAGTCTTAGCAGAAACAGGAGAATAGCAGGTAGTAAAAGGAACACTGGTCTTGGCGTCAAGAAGACACAAGTTTCCACTCCAGGTCATTTACCTTCTCTGGTTCCAAGTTTCTTCACCTGCAAAATGGAGATATTAATATTTGACCTCCTGCAAATTGTCATTTTGAGGACAGTTCTTTGTAAAATATCTTAAAGGTCATAGAAGTAGGGGTTATTATAATTATTGTGCTCTGGTATATGTCAAATATAAGGGAGTGGGGCAGCTAGGTAGAAGAGTGGATAGAGAACTAGGCCTGGAATTGGGAGGATCTGGGTCCAAATTTGGCCTCAAGGCATTCCTAGCTGTGTGGCTCTTAGTAAGTCACTTAACCCTGATTGCCTAACTCTTCTCACTCTTCTGTCTTAGAACTGATACAGAGCTAGAAGGTAAGGATTTTGAAGAGGGAGAAATTTTAAAAGGGGAGTAGAGAAGGCTTGTTGAGTAGTTAGACTTCACTATAGTAACATCAAATATAGTGAGAATTTACCTTTATTACACATTTGAACTGGGTTTTAAAAACTAATAGGATCATTGATGGAGAGTTAGAAGAAACAGTAGAGACCATCAAGTTCAGACTCTTCACTTTACAAATGAGGAAATTGAGGCCAAGGGATCTGAGATGACTAATTCAAATCCATGTAGGTAGAAAGTGACAGAGTTAGGATCTGAACTGGTGTCCACTGATTTTTTCCATGATATAATGCTCCATCCATATACAGTCAATACATCCTTGAAAACCAAATGAGCAAGTTACTAAAGTATGAACATGGGTTGCTGATTAGCAAATGTTATTTTTATTTAAAAAGCCATACTGAGCACTTCAGAGGAGGCCAAGTAAAGGATTGGTTTAAACATCATTAATAATGTTAGTATTATTGTTTATTAATAATTGAAGGTAGTTCTTTTGTAGAGACACAGCTCTTTTTACCCCTGGCTGGCAGTTTGCAAGATGTTTATTTGAGCCCAGCCAAGGTTCCATCTTTGTTCCTGTATGTTTTTCACTAGGCGCAAACATAAGTGAATTCTGGTGCTTTTCTTGACAGAAAGAGCTGGAACAATTCAGAGTTGACAGAGCTCTCACCAAATTGATATTTTCTAAATATTTACAATTTTCTCTATGCCTCCTTCTCACATCAAATGCTGAAGATCATCAGAAAAACAAATGAAATTAAAGCAGATTCATGTTACCCTATAATAAATATTTAGACATTACATTTTGGAGAGATTTTCACAGAACTTTGTGAAGGTGATGAAGACAGCTTGTTTTCCAGAAAAAAAGTAAAAACAAACCAAAAAACCTTTATTTCCAAGCCACCAGGATAATGTGTAAGAAAAGGAAATGGAGCCCCTTGGGGAATGATTGTTACCCATATTTTGTTTTGTTTCCTCTTTTCTTTTTTTCCCTCTTCTCTTCCTATCCCTTCTTTTATCCATTCTTCTTTCTCTCTTCCTTACTCTTCTTTTTCCTAGCCTCCCCCTTCTGTTCTTTCCTTCCTTTTCTTCCTTTTCTTCCTTTCCTTCATTTCCTTCCTTCCTTTCTCTTTGACATTTAAAACCTATGACAAGCTGGCCCTTTCTATCTTTCCAATATCTTCTTATATATTACTCCTCTCTACTCTATGATCCAGTTTTACTGGGCTATGGGCTGTTGTTCCTCATTTATTTGCTCCCTAGTCTATCCCTTTACCCTCATTGCCTTCCACATTTGGTTCTTTCACTCCTGTATTCATTTTGTGGCATTATTTTAAGATTGGTTGGAATAGATTCTCATGGTGGTTTGGGGCTTCCCTGTTTCTGCCATCTTGGCTCTGCCTTCTTCACTATTTCTAAGAATAGGTGATTTCATTGATGTTGGTTTTCCTTCCAGCATCATCTAGTCACACCTATGCATGGGTGTATCTCCCTTCAGGTTTGAAATGTTGCCCCTTCTCATTACCACCATAATCAACTTAAATCTTACCTTCTTCAAGAAACTTCTGTCCAGTTCCAAACTGGTCCCCTGACCCCTTCCTCCTAAGATTGCCTTCCATTCAGCCTGTATATGTTTTGTATGTAGGCAATTATCATGTATTGTCTTCTTAATTAAAATATGAGCTCCTTGAAGGCAGGAACCATTTCCCCCTCTTTATTATTTTTAAAGCTTAGCATAATGCTTGGTACATAGTAATGGATTAATAAATGCTTGTTACTTCTCTGTTTCTCTTTGTCTCTGTATCCGTCTTTCTGGGTCTCTCTGTCTCTGACTCTCTCTCTTTCTCCTCCGTCCCTCTCTTGTTTCCTCCCTCTCTTTCCTCTCTGTCTGTCTGTCTGTCTCTCTCTCACTCCCCCTCTATCTCTCCCTCCCTCCCTTCCTCTCCCCCTCAAGTTTCTCTTCACGTGACTATAGTGAATTAGTCCAGAGTCTGAGACCTCTGGCAGAACTACAGAATTCTTTGGAGACAAGGGTTCCTCTAAAAGGATACTGACTTTCCTGTCTCACTAATATTATGAAGATCTATTTTTACTTAAAAAAAACCCTTCAAGTGTACCTTCTCCTTGCAAACATTCCAGCTCTGCTGATGGGGAGCCCAGCTCATGTGAGCAGTAAGGGAAGCATGGGTCTGTGATGGCTTGCAGGAAACATTGGGTAGACTGTAGCAGAGGACAGAAGGAATAACTCTGATGATGACAAAAATTAGACAAAAAAGTTGACAAAGCTTTGTGTCATGCAGAGAAGAGAGTCTGAAGGTATCTGAAGAATTTTTTCTTTCTTAAAAATAATCAATCAAATCACAAATGGAAGGAGCCTTAGTGACCATTCAGCCTCATTTTGTAGAGGAAGCAGGGGAGGCAGAAAAAGGAAAGGACTTGCCCAGGGTTGTCCAGCTGGCTAATGACAGAGTCAAGACTAGGACTCCTGTCTTCTCATTTGTTCTTCATTCTTCTTTCCATTCTCCCATGACTGTTTAGCTTCACACTGAGAGCAGCTGTAGAACCAGGGCTAGTGCTTGACTTAGAAGTTGGGTTACTCAACAGCTTTGTGGGAATATCAAATAAAATTATTAGTTGGATGGACAATACAATAGGAAATCTTCTGCAAACCTTTTTAATTAAATTTCATCTTTGCCACTGTAAAGCATATTATTTTGGGGGGTCTAGATCTGTGGTTTCATTATCATAGGGAACTCTACCAGGAAACTTGGTGACTTGCCTAGAATTTATAGCCTTAGAGAATTGCCTAGGTCAGTGAGAGATGAAGTGAATTGTCCTTGGCTATAGAGCTAGTATGTATCAGAGGCAGCAGCCAAGAGGTGTAGGGCAGCAATGGATAAAGTGCTGGGCCTGGTGTCAGGAAAACTCATCTTTCTGAGTTCAAATCCAGCTGCAAACATTTACTAAGTGTGTGACCCTGGATAAGTCACTTAACCCTATTTGCCTCAGTTTCCTCATCTGTAAAGTGAGCTGTAGAAGGAAGTGCAAACCACTCTAGTATCTTTGCCAAGAAAACCTCAAATGGGGTCATGAAAAATTAAACATGACTGGTTATACAGCTACTATGTATCAGGGACAGAATTTGAATCCAGATCTTCTTGATTTCTTTTAATGACTATATGACACTATCTCTCTGAAGTACAATCCAGAAAATACTCGGTGATGTTAGTTGATTACTCTAGAATCAGTCATTGATTCCTTCTATACCATCAATTATTCACTCTCCTTTCGAATGAGTAAATTGGTTATTTTCTCATATCTGGAAATGCTCTGGGTACCATGAAGAAGGAAATACTAAAATAACACAGGAAAGGATTATCTTGTAGATTTGGGGATTGGGACTATAGAAAAGAAATAACATTAACTGAAAAATCTCAATAGATACTGTTCTTCTGGGTCTTCCTTTTCCAGGGTTGTACTAGTTCTGGTCATGTATACAAAGCTCTCATCTAATTAACACAGAACAAATGAGTAAAGGGGAAGAGAAGTTTACAAACTCATATATTTAGAGTCAGAGGCCATAAAGACTAATCTTCTTATTTACCTGTAAGTATTGAGGCAGATAGAAGTTAAGAGACTTGCTCAGGATCACACAAGTATCCAAGGTGAGTTTGGAACTCAAGTCTTCTTGGCGTCTATTACACAACATTGCAAGTCACTTAACTTTTCCTCAGTTTCCTCATATGCAAAATGAGCTACAGAAGGCAATGGCAAGACAATTCAGTATCTTTGCCAAGAAAATCCTGAATAATGTTACAAAGAGTTGAACATGACCAAAACAAATCACTGAACAACAATTATATATGTACACAAAACATTTTATGATTTAAAAATGTGTATATATGACATATATACACTAGCTATTATGATTAACAAAGCTTGTGTGCCACTGGCATTATCTTCAAGAATAAAGCATTGTTGGAGGATTTTGGTAAATTGTTTCTATCAAACAGACACAGGAACTACATTTTATTTTCTCCGTGTATGGAGGTGCCTGCCAGGTTAGGAAGTGTTCTCTGCCACTGTAACCTGGCACCTTCTATGTGGTTTATAGTCTTAGAAAGCTTTGCAGGGCACTATGAGATTAAATGACTTAGCCCTGGGACCATGGCTGGTATGTTGGCAGAGGCAGGACTTGAACCAAGGACTTTGGCTTTTGAAACTAGCTCTCTATCCTTTCCCTACACCCTCTCATTCAAGGTGACTCTCTTCATTCAAATACTATGTTTAAATAGGTGGCAGGATTTGGCATATACTGTAGTCCACTAGCCAAGACAAATTCTCTTAACCAATTTTTTCCCCTCTGCAAATTCCACTAGGAGTTTATTCTTGTGGTCTCCTAAATGATTGTTCTTATTTAGTTAAGCTTTGTACCTTGTTTATTTCCAAAAGGACTTGAGGCTGCTCAAAGATACAATCGCCAGGTAAGATAAGACGTGGCAAGATAAAACAGAACAGAGATTGACTGAAAGAAGCCAGGCTAGATCCTCAGAGGCACCTGAACTGAGCAGATCACAATACTTGGGTGATGAATTTGGCTTTGTGTCTTTTGGCAACAAAGGGATGTGTGTCAGGTTTCAACGCTGTTTTTCTGATAACCCAAAGCATGTGTGTTTGTCTGAATGAAGCATCTGATTTTGGTGGCAGGTGAAAGGAAAACTTTGCTTAGAATAGCCAAAAACAACAGATTGTACCTGGGCCAGCCAGAAACTTCACATTTGGTGACTGGGATGGGGGAGGATTTGAACCTATAATTTCATCAATTGCAGAGAACTCCCATAAGTCAATGTGGAAACCCCTCCTTACCAGAGGAAATGAGCAATTGGTACATAACATATAGGCTTAGAGGGTTTCTTTGCAGTGAGGCTCTATAATACAATTAGTACCGATTAGGGAAGGACCTGAACTGAAGTCTTCCTCCAAGATTCTGTCTGATCATCTAGGCCCCTTCATGCTTACTGGCTTGCTTATAGGAGGCAGGATAGTAAAATCTCAGCTTCATTACTTTTTAACCCATATATGTCCCAATCATTGAACCTCCTACAGTCTGTTTTATCATCTATAAAATTAGAGGATGGTGCTAGAAGGTTCCCAAATTACCTTCTAGATGATCCTCTTAATTTATTCCTTTTTTTCTGGGCTAGACCTGTGGTGTGAAGGAAGAGACAACACAGAGTTGATCCTAAGAATTCCGTGTCCAGCCTCCTATCACCTGCTTGGTCAAACAGCTGTGGCTCCATAGTATCTTGAGAAATGGACTTTCATTATGACAGTAAGTAGGTAATATATGGAATCGGTAGTCATGATCTCTTAAGATAGAAGGCAGACAAATAAGAGGGAAAAACTTCAGTGCCTGGGCCTAGATGTCACCATCTGTTGGTGACATTGTAATCTAAAGCAGTTCCTGAAAGAATCCTCTGCAGTCCCACATTTAGAGGGATTAAAGGAAAATAGCTTAACAACCATTCTCTTGCCTTTCGGCCTGTGATCATCCTTTTTTCCTTTGGTCTGGGAGCCTTCAGACTCACTGGCTGTGTGACCTTGGGCAAGTCACTTCCCCCCAGGGCCTCTGTTTCCTTATCTGAAAAGTGAAGGGGTGGAACAAGATGATCTCTTAGGTCCCTTACAGAACTCTGTAGCTCTGATTCTAGGATCAAACCAGGGGAAGTGATGGGAGAGCAATTAAAAGGAGCAAGTTCAAGAGGAGGCCTGCCCTTGCCCCATATCAGCTTTGTTTCCTTGGGCTGCTTTCATGTCATTGTTTGGAAGATATACAAAGTCCTCCCACACCTCCCTTCTTCCATTGTCCTCCATCTGCTATCCAGGCCTGATTCTCCATTCATAAACTCTCCTGTAATGGGCAACATCCCATCTCTCCTCAAGCAAACCTCTGACTATAAAGGCCAAATTAACAGCTCTGCTTTACACATTTCTTTCACTCACCCTTAAGCTTCTACTTTCTCTCTAGCTCTTCCTTTCTAGTCTACTGAGTTTTGGAATCTTATCTCCCAGTATTTCCTCTATTTTCCCTCCTTCTCCTCTTCCTCCCTCTACTAAATTATGCACCCAATCTACTTTTCTAAATACTCCAATCCCTTCTGTAGGAAGCATAAACCATGCTCATTAGCCCAAGTTAGTGTGATGAGCAGAAATCCTAATCTCTCCACCTTCAAGTGGGAAGCCTTCCTCAGTAGTTCTGGGGGGTAATGTAAATTCTTATCTATGGGTCCCTGTGCTATTTTGGGTAGATTCTAGACAGGACAAAGTAAACTAGCTAACCCAACTCTAGATTAGAAAACAAAGGGTGGGTGGGGATAGGGGAAAAGGGGAGCTTGGGTTCACAGCTGTAGTCTCCTTGTCTCCATCCTCCCTTTCCCCCCCTACCCTCAAAATAGAATGTAGAAGGTTAACTTACAGTGGCATTTACAGTATGCGGCCCAGATGTTGCTGCCACTCCCCAATTGGCCCACTGGTAATTAGTTCCGTTAGTGATAAAGGTTTTACGTGGAAATGGGAGTGGGGAGGAGAATAGAGAGTCAAGAAGCAGCCTGGGGTTACCCAAAGGCCAGCCATAACCCCAGATAGCTCATCTTACACTTTTGCGTGTTTCTGTTTGAGAACAGGGAGAAAATCCATCCTCCAGGGTTGGAAATGTCATTTTTTGTTTGCCAGGTGCCCTTAGCATTGCAATGTGAGGAGGGCCTGGAAATGATCCCTAGGCCCCCTGAGGTTGAAGGGGGTGGGAGAAAGGAAATGCTGTGTGGGGCCTATTAACTCTCAGGCAGGTGAAGGGGCAGCCAGCACTGTTTGGGTACAGACAGATGTAGGGGAGCAGCAGGCAAACAGAAATAATGGAGACCGGATAAATTAATATTAGGGGATAAGGCATTTGTGCCCAATCACTAGAGCGTGGCCATGTTACAGATCCACTCATCACCTATCATCTTTCCAACTAGGGCTGGGATGTGTGCGCCGATGGATGGAAATTGCCAGATATTTTCTATTATGTACATTTTCTATTATATTCCCAACATCTAAAGTCCTACAAGTTTTCTCCATTTTAGCTACAGTTCTTCTCAAGGAGATATTGGAAGGTAAAACCCTAGGCTTGGAGTTAGGAAGCAGAAGGTTGATGTCTGGCTTAGCTGCTTATGAGCCTTCTGATCTTGAGAATGGGTCCTTAGTTTCCTCATCTGTAAAACAAGGATAATAATATTTATGCTACATACCTTACTGGGCTATCGTACAGATCAAATGAGATAATGTATGCATTGTGTTACAGAGAAGCCTTTATATATATGATAGTGTTATGTTGGTGAGATCTGATACCATGGATAGAAATTAGTTATGGAGACTGTCATTCCCTGTCATCTATTCCTTTGCCCCTGCTTCTTCATTAGGTCCACTTATGATTCCCTTTTGGAATGGTTTTTAATTCATCTAATACTCATTCAAGGATAGAGTGCTGGACCTGGAATCAGAAAGACTCCATCTTCCTAAGTTCAAATCTAGCCTCAGACATTTAGTGACTATGTGACTCTGGACAAGTCATTTAACCCTGTTTGCCTCAGTTTCCTTATTATAAAATGAGCTGGGGGAGGAAGTGACAAACCACTTCAGTATATTTGCCAAGAAAACTCCAAATGGCATCATATAGAATCAGGCACAACTGAAATAACTGAAGAACATATTTACTACTCCAAGGTCCTACTCTATAAGGGTCCCCATAGAATAAGAATGCATTTGATTACCTAAAAATATAAGAATAGGTCTGCCAACTTAGCACAACCAACTTCTTTTTATTTTAAGGCTCCATTTGGTGATTGAGCTGTTTTGAGTTAGTTGTTTTTCATTTTTTAAAATAATAATTAACTCTTGCACGGTGTTCTCACTATACCCCATCTTTTGTAGGGCAGGTAGATCTGTGTTTGTTTCTGGTGCCCTTCACCCTGCCTTTCAGCATTCTACCCATCCCCAAGTTGTCACTGGATTGGCTGCTTACCTTCTTCTCCCTCCTCTCCACAGTTACCTCATACACACACAATGGGGACATACGTGTTGGATATCTTCTCCTCAGTCCCCTCATATCAGAGTGTGCCTATTCTCTGTCCATCCCAATAGGTCCTTGCCATCTCAGTAATCAGCTGAGCTACTTCTGCCCAAAGTGTGAATATTTGACTCAATGGCTTAGAGAGACAAATGTGGAAACTTTAGAAAGTAAACAGGATGCTATCAATTTTTTTTTGAGGAAGCCAGAGAGGAGTAGACTTTTAACTCCAATTCAAGTTATACCAAAGAGGGCAACCAGTGATCCCTCTGCCTTGGCAGTTGGAACCTTCATAGTACAGCATTTATAGGCACAATATTCTTCTGACAAAAGCATTAAGAAAAATCTGAAATCCCAAAGTATAAGTTCCTACCCACAAAATACTAAGCAAGTAGGGGCAGTGCTACATAATGGAAAGAACAATTATACTGATGAATCAAGAGACTTTGGTTCTGTTTCTAGTTTTGCCCTTCAGTTGCGGGACCTTGGCAAAAACCGCCTTTGGAATCTTTTTTCACATTTGTTAATTAGAGGGGCTGGATTAACTGACTGATCTGTAGGGTCTAAAACTATTTAAGTGATGAAGAAATATTTGGGTGGCATTTATGCACCCCGTACATCACGTAGATACCCTGGAATTCAGCAGCTGTTGTGTGACCTCACTTTGCAATTCTAGTGAGGTTCTGAAGAAGTACAGGCTGCCTGCCTATGGGACACCCAAACAATCATTGAACACAATGAAAGAAACCCCACAACTACCACCAAGTCAGTGAAAAAGTGGCTCAAAAAGCAAACCAATCCTCACAACCAGTCACGTAGACTGGTTGACCTGATGTTAGAGCTAAAACATATCTTAAAGTTTTCATGTTTTAGATGAAGTAACAGAGGTCCACAAAGCTGATAATAATTAATAATTATAGTAATAGTATTTCAGGGATCTGTGCTTTTCTTGGTGTGATTATTCTTTCCACCTGTGCAGATTTCTACCTATGAACTACTTGGCTAGTCATCAAGATTTTCTGAGGCTGAACAAATTTATTCCCCTAAGACCAACCTGATGATAATCCTCTCCAAACTTAGCAAGCCTGGACAATAGCAACTATTTGTTAATTATCTACTATGAGCCAGCACTAGGGATTTCTTTTTTTTAGCCAGATTTATGACTTCCATCAAGGTATGAAACTCTAAGGGAGGAATTCCTCCTACCAAGACAGATCAACATCTTCTGGTCTTAGAGAAATACCTGAGAAACAAATTACTCAAGGTTACATTGTCAATCTGTCAGATGTGGAACTCTAACTCAAATCTTCCTGACCCTGACGACAGCTCCCTAACTAACCAATGACCCTCACTGCTGGAGATATAAAGACAAAAAAAAGAAATTGTCCCTCCTCTTAAGGAGCCCAAATTAAAACTGTGATTCAATCAGTCAATCAAAGAACATTTATTAAGTGCCTATTGTGTCCTACGCACTGATCCAGGAACTGGGGAATACAAATATGAGGAATTAAATAATCCCTGCTCTCATGGAGCTCATATTCTAATGGTTATGTTAAGTCTACCTCTGTTTCAGCCATCATCGGTTGTCTGGTTCCCTGGTATGCCTCTTCTCTCATGAGGAAAGATAAGGTTTCCAAAGAGAATCTAGAGTCTGATCCCATGCCCTACCCTCAAAGCTTTTCTGTCTTGTGCAGGAAGACTTTGGTGGAGATGAGATATAGCTCACATTTATTAAATGATTCCTAGAATGTTTTCCTCATGTGCTCAGTTAGTTGAGGCAGAGTTGGAACTCAAATAGTCTTGGAACCAAACCAAAGTATAACTTTTTTGGTGGCAAAGAAGTTTCTAGTTGAAGTATTTGTGTAAAACCATTTCCTCTTTATTATTATTATTATTTTTACTGTTCATTTTGGCATCATTAAACAGAATCATAGAATCATCCATCTAGAGTTAGAAGAGACCTTAGCTAGTTAAACTTCATCATTTTTTCCCTAAAAATTTAATTTCCAAAAATTAACCAAAACTAATGTTTCCCTTTTACTCCCAGCATGGACAATAAAATAAGGAGAAAGAAAACCATTGTAATACACATGTATACTTAAGCAAAATAAATTCCTGCATTGGCCATATCTAAAAAAATAAATGTCTCATTCTGCTGCCTGAGTCCATCAATTCTCTATTAGTAGGTGGCTGATATGTTTCATTACTCGCCCTCTTGATCAGAGTTCTTACAGTTTTCAAAACTAAACAAGTCATCTTCTTCCATGTGGAAAAATTGTTCTTTGTTTAAAACATGCCATTAAAACAAATCCCAAACCAGGCCCAAATCTGGTGATTTGCATGTGGCTGGCACTTGGCAAACCTGATCCATAGCAGCTAGATTGCAGTAAAACCCATGATATATCTTCAGCTGCAGTTCCAGATCCACCCTCTAGGCTATCCATCTGTGACTTTTCTTGGATCTACAAATACCATAAATCCTCCTTACAGATGACTACAGTATCAACCCCCTCATCTTAAAGATATGGAAACTGAGACCCAGAGAAGTTAGGTGATTTGACCAAGGTTGTCCAAGTAGTGTCAGGATATGCACTCAGGTCCTATGAAGAAAAAAAAATGTGTTCCACTGGAGAAGAAAATGGTAAACCCACTCTAGCACTTTTGCCAAGAAAACCCTGTGACAAAAACAGCCCAGGGGGTCACAACTGAACAACAATAACCCGTGACTCCAAGTTGAATACTCTTTCTGTTCCACCACTCTTCTTCCAATTGGTTAGAGAAAGGGGAGAGGGTGACAAAATCAAGGTCCTGTTTTAAAAATTGTCCAGCATTTAACTATTTCTATTAAAACTAATTTTGTCCAATGAACTGGCCATTTGGGATTCCTTAGGCGTTGCAGCGCATTGTGCGGTACTTTCTTCTGGAAGACTATGCCTCTATTTAGTCCTGCAGATGTCAGGGTGGAGCAAAAGGGTGCCATCTACCACTTCTTTCTTAATATAAATGATGACAATCAAAGCTCTGTTCTCCTCTCTAGCACCCCCACCCTAACACTTCTCACAGCCTCTGCAGACATTGGGTGGTCAGTTTAAAAAGTCAAATGCATTTTATAGCCTCTGCTTTTCAAGTGACAGGAGGTCCCTTAGCTCAATTTACAGTGATCACAGTTATGTCTTTGAAAGGCTGCTGGGACAATAGCCTGGTGTTTATTTGTTTCCACCCAGGCTGAAAATATTGAATATACTTGAATACAAAGTTAATGATCTTCTAAGAGAGAGGGCATTGGGATTTTTCAGAGCAATCATCTGAAGCACATAAGACAGGGAATATCAATATGTTTCTGAGGGTAGTGTCAGAGCAAGGATGACCAAGTGGGAGGTCAGGGACTACTATACAGACTCCTGATGTAAACCATTGAATCAGTGATGACCTTAAGCGTCCTTCTAAAACACTCAGAAAATTGTGCACTTATGCTAGTCCTCACAATCATAATGATATGGATTAATTGGGGCTGAAAAATTGGACCCTAAAGTCATTTGGGGCTATTTGTGCTATAGAGATAATTGTCATCCTTTCCTGTTTCATGTGTGTGGGTAAATACAGTTTTGTCCTGTTAACACAGCTTAAAAATGTTATTTCAACACAGGGAAAATGTTATGCTTTAAAAAGAGTGTCTTGGTATTTCTGAAACATAAAGTAAGATAGACCAGAGGTAGAATGCTTGCCTTTATCGTGTCTACATGAGGAACATGGCTGGTTTGACTCAAATTACCAATCTTTTTATGCCGAACATCCCTTTGACTTTTTTCCCTCTCTCTGTCTCTGTCTCTGTCTCTGTCTCTCCTCTCTCTCTCTCTCTCTCTCTCTCTCTCTCTCTGTGTGTGTGTGTGTCTCTCTGTCTCTGTCTGTCTGTCTGTCTGTCTCTGTCTCTCTTCTCTCTCTGTCTCTCTTTCTGTCTTTCTCTCCCTCTCCTTCTTCCTTCCCTTCCTCCTCCCCTCCTCACCCAGGATAGCTTTTTGTTTGGAATATGTAGACCAGGTTTAGCATTCTCCTGGAAAATGTCATTCATTCATCCAATTAATATTTATTACCTATTTTTGGCCCACATCTATTTCATGGACTCAGGGAATTTCAAGTATGAAAAATTACCTTACCAATTTAAATTGGCAACTTCTCTCAAATATCTAGTCTTAGAGCCACCTAAGAGTAAGTGACTTGGCCAAAGCCCCCTGGCTACTTTGTACCAGTCAAGGCGTTCTTCTTCCAAGACTTCCCCTCAATCTACTACTCTCTATTCTTACCTCTCTAAGCACCTATTAGTGCTTAGAACACTAATTAGAGATTAGATCTCTAAGCACCATAACATTTATTAAATACTTTCTGTTTGTAGACCACTGTGCTAGGCACTTAGTAAAGTGTAAATGATCTTAAGTGTTCCACTTGCAGGTATTTGGGGAGAGTCAGAGATAAATTGGATATAGTCACCGACCTCAAGAAGCATCAATGACTATGTGGTATTTTCCAGTTATAGCCTTATCTCTCCTTTTCCTCTTTCCCTCCTCTCTTTTTATTTCTCATTACTTTTTCCTCTTCCTCTTCTCCCCCTCTCTCTTCCTTGCATCTCTCTCAAAGCACACAAAATCTTCTTTCACATCCTTTGGCCACCCAATCCTCCACAATTTATGTTACCTTGAGTCTTTCCTACTTAATCAGCCATGATCACATCAGTAAAGGATTGTGGTTAAGGCTCTGATACTGGTGTCCTTGTATCTGAGAACAGCCAAGAAATGAGCATCTAAGGGATGTATTCCATTTGGAATTATTGGAGAGCCAAGCATACCCATGGAAATGCCATTCTCCTCCCTCTTACAAGAGTGACAAATGTATACTGAGGCTTCAGAAACAGATTTCTTCCACTCTCACAGTCATTTTGTTTCCGATGTGTAGATCTAGTCACCAACTACCTCGATTGATTTCTGCGGGTTTCCCCAAACCTCTTGCTTTTGTTTTATCTAGGTTACCCAATTCCACCCCTGGCATGACCTCCTATAATAGGGAGTTGACATTCTTCAGCTAAGTAGATACATCTGATATTTAACTTTCCTTTTCTCCTAGGTGTCCCTAAATCCCCACTGCTGTATCTCTTTCAGGGGAGATTCTTAGGGCACTGTCATTTTTGAATTGCTGGTGAATAAATTTAAAATTCTTGATAGCAATGCTTTACTCTTAAATATAAAACCAGTGCTTTTCAAAAGCCCCCTGAAGTGCCAAGAACATGCTCCGACTATAGAGATGGAAACATTTTATCCCAGCAATTCTTAAACAGAGAAACACCCAATTGATTCAGCAGCAGAAGTGTGAAATCATTTACACATTGAACAGCCAAGCAAGGCCATAATGCTGCTGTTCCTGAAGTGTCCATGCCTGAAAACAAGCTCAGCTTGCTATTTATAATAATTTCCCACCCTCTCAATAGGCAAACACCGCATTTGTCAAAATCTTATGCTGATGCTTTCAGATTTAGTTCATTAGTTCTCATTGTGCTGGCGGGGAAGGGCACCAAACAGCCTCCCAGACTTTATATTAATTGTATGTCAGCAACCCTGTGGAAATGCACACTTCAACTGCCAGGTTTTTACATCCAAAATGTCTTTGGGGATCCACAGCCGAGTCATTGACTAGCTGGTTTGGTTCATGCCCCTGATTTTTTGCCACCCTCTGGTCTGAAATGAGAGAAACCAATGTTAGATTTGGGAGACAATGTATGGATTACCTAGCTTAACCTTATCATTCTGCAGATAAGGAAACTGAGGCCTCAAGAGATGAAATCATCTGCTCAATGTTACTTGGCTAAATTTATTAGCTCCAAAGGGAAAGAGGATGGGTCAACAGGATCTGGGACACTATTTTGTGCTTGCTTGAAAAAGTGGCACATGAGTTCTCGTGGAACATTTTGGTCAGGTAAGGGACTTGATGAAATATTTACTTTGGGTCCCCTTTTTCAGTTCTCCCCAAAATCATAGACGCATAGAATGCTAGAGCAGAAAAATCACATAACAAATGGAGAAACTGAGGCTCAGAAGGAAATGGATTTGCTCAGTGTCACATAGCTAATAACTATCCTGTCTCAACTGACTTAGACCAAAGCCAAGAACAAGAGATGAATCAGAAGGAAGAGAAAACTTCGCTGTTTCCTTTCAATGAGTCCTGAGATTTGAGTCAAGAGAGCTTCTCAAAAACACACAAAAAAATAGCAGTATCTGAGGCTCTGGGAGCGAAATTTGTTCACAGTGTAGAGCAGGGAGACATAAACCACATAACAAACAATTTCTAAGCCATGGTGAATAAATTAGTGAGATTAGTAAATGGAAATCAATGAGATTAGTAAAAAGATAGATCATTAAAATAGGCAGCTAGTTGAATCAGTGAATAGAGCTCAAGATCTGGAGTCAAGTCCAGCCTCAGATACTTACTAGCTGTGTGACCCTAGGCAAGTCATTTAACTCTGTTTACCTCATTTTCCTCATCTGTCAAATGAGCTGGAGAAATCAAATCAAATTGGCAAGTCACTCCAATATCTTTCCCATAATAGAATCATGAAGAATTGGATATGACTGAACAACAAAGTCATTAAAATAGGACTGCCTAGCTTTTACAACTAACTAATCACTTGCTTTATTCAGCACCTAGAGTGCCCTTGTTAAGAACAGAGCATGAGATTATCTCAGCTTCCCATTGCTTCCACTTCCCTTTCTTCCAAATGGAAAGCAGCTAAGTTGCTAGAGAAGGCGTGGGCAATGAATGGAGAGTTGGCCCTGGAATGCCAGTCCAATCTTATGTTCTTTCTGTTACATCCTTCTGCATCTCAAACAAATTTTGTGAATTTTTTTTTAATGTGTGAAATTTCTTACCTAGGCAATGAGTTATAACTCTGGCTACCTTTTCTCTCCTCCATTTACCATTCATTAATTCACTTATTCATTAAGTCATTCATTCAATTATTCAGCAATCATTCATTAAGTGCTCCCTTCATATAGAATGTCGTCTAGCTGCTTTCGGGACAGGATACAGGCATCAGATTAAAATGGACCCTGCTCTCAAGGTACTTATAGTTTAGTAGTAGAATAAGACAGAAAAAGAACTCCATTTTAAATAGTACATGGTAAGTCCTTGGAAATCTGCAAAAAGCCAAATGTCCAAGTGAGGTCCTAGATTGCTTTCTCGATGAGATTCAAATGAACAACAGAAATAAACTTTAATAACCCAAAACACATAATACCATCTTTTGATATACTTTGCAGGGTGGGTTATATCATGGCCCTGCTGAATGCTTGTTAGGACCATGATAGCTCATATTTTTATAGTTTTTAAGGCTTTAAAAAAGTGTTTTATGTATCTTATCTCATATAATAATGATGATGATGATGATGAAAATAATAGATGACATCGGTACAGAGCTTTAAGGTTTGCAGTTTTTTACACATATTATTTCATTTGATCTTCACAACCACTCTATGAAATAAATATTTGTATTATATCCCCATTTTACACATTAGGAAACTGAGGCTGGGAGAGCATAAACAACTTGCCTAGAAGCACATAGTCCATGGCATTACTTGAACTCATGCTTTCCTGACTCCAAGTGCAGGACTATCTATTATAGCATGCCACAATACTTCTCTACGGAGAATACCTTTGTGATCTCAAAGCCCATTATCTATCCTAATCAGATTCTCAAGCTCCCTTTTTCCATCACTCCCTGCCCACTTTGATGATCATTTTTATGATGGGCACACAGAGGAACAGACAGCTTCATGCTAATGAGCCCATGGCACTGGGCATAGAAATCAGAACACCATTTTAGAATACTAAAACAAGGCATGTTTCCAAATGTCTTAGAAATTTCCCAACTCCCTACCAATTCGTGCCTCTGTAGCTGCTTTCCCCTTCCTTCGGCTGTAATGAGGACGGTCCTTATCAGTTTGAGTGCAAGCTGCCTTAATTAGGCCCAGATACTCTATCTTTAGTTCAGTCTCACATCAAGGCTGGAGTTATAATTGCAGGTGATGCATTTGTGAGTCCCATTGTCACGAAGAACAGGGCTGCCAGCAGGCTATCCTCTTGGTTCTGGGATTATTGAAAAGCAATTTGTAGGGGAGGCCTATAGGGGAAAAGAGTTCACCTCACTCCGCCTGGAAAAAACTCCAGTAGTGATAGCTTGAGGTCTTAGAAACTGAACGTGTTTAACAAGGGATATGCAAAAAAAAAAAAAGTTAATCATATCAATTTAGCAACAGACATCAACAGCTGGATCTCCAATACACATCTGGTAGAGACAACTTTCAGCCTTCTGCCTGGTGGCTGCTACAAAGGGGTGGATGTTACTACTTAGGCAGGGTTGTAGTTGGCTCTGAGGACTGGTTTGGCAGGATCAGGATGGGGCTGGGGGACAGGCTCTCCCCAGGCATTCACTGGGCATCTTCCATCCTGATTTTCCAGAGAGGGAGGTCTGAGGCTTTGGAAATTGGTGATCAAGGGCACCTTTATTACCTTTCAAGGTTAAAGTCAAAGCCTGTTGGTAGTGACCTCCTCTACATCCCTATACACTGTTGCTTATTCCTCAGTTTCCCTAATAAAAGCAGTATTTTTTTCATGGATTTAAAGAAGTTGTCAGATGGTGGGGGGACAGCTAGGTGGCTAACTGGATTGAGAGAGAGCCAAGACCAGAGATGAGAGGTCCTGGGGTTCAAATCTGGTCCCAGACACTTTCTAGCTATATGATCCTGGACAAGTCACTGAACCCCTAATTTTCTAACCTTTGCTGCTCCGCTGCCTTGGAACCAATACACAGTATTGATCCTAAGATGGAAAATAAAGGTGGTTTATTTTTTCACCTTGTCAGATGGAGAAATTCATATTCTGTTTGGTCTCATGGAGCAGAATTAGGACCAATGTATAGAAGCTAGAGAGAGAGAGATTTTTATCTCAAAATAAAGAAAAGAAAAAAAAAAACAAAAAAAACCTTGATAGCATTGAGAGCTATCCAGTAGTGGGCAGTTCTAATCCTTTAAGCTCCCACCATTGGGAAGTAGTGATTGTCGCTAGAAGTGTTCAAACAGATCATTTGTCCAGATATAGTAGAAGGGATTCATGTTTCAAATAGTTATTATATTAGATAAACTCTAGGTCCCCCAGATTCTATGATTATGTGATTATATTCTTCCATAGATTTTGAGGGGAGGAGCATCTACATGGCTCAGTGGATGGTCAGGCCAAGAGGCAGGAGGTCCTAGGTCCAAATCTAGCCTCAGATACTTCCTAGGTGTGTGACCTTGGGCAAGTCACTTAACCCCCATTGCTTAACCCTTATCACTCTTTTGCCTTGAAACAAGTACATAGTATTAATTCTAAGACAGAAGCTAAGGGATTAAAAAAAAAAAACATAGAATATGGGGGATACTGAATAAAAGCCAAAGTTTGAATGACTACTTTGAGATTGCAAAAGAGCACTTAAATTCCAAATCACAAGATCTAAAAGTTATGGTCAGAGTAGCATCATGATGTACTTTTAACATTCAATCTATCAATGGCAAATAGGGATCTCTTCCCCCAATTTTTCTTCTCTTCTCTTCTTCTCTCATTCTACCTCTGTCTCTCCCTTTCTGTTTCTATCTGTCTATATCATTTTATCTCTCTGTTTTTCCTCTCATAAAACTTATCTTAGAAGAAAGCATTATAATGAAATATGAATGAAAGATATGGTCAAAATGTATGGTTGATGGACATTTTCCTGAGTTTTGAGTTAGCTGTAAGTAGAACTAAGCAAGATGCTTTTGGTTTTCTCCTGACCTGATTCAATACATTTTGTGCTAAATTAGGAACTTGTGAGTCAGATCTCCCAGAAAATATTCAGAAATGTGTAACAGGAAACAATGAAGGAGATAGATTTCTATGGCTTCCCTTCACCCACACTCTCTATATCATCACTCCTATGCATTCACCACGATCCTGAGAAAACAAGAGGTCCTCAAGGGGAGAGTACCACCCACTCTAACAACTGAGTTCAATAGAATTCAATTCTACTTGGTTCAGTAGAAAAGAAAAAGCTGACAAACTGGTCTAGCAACAATGGAGTTCAGATGGCTGCATTTTCCCCATCCCACTAATTGGCATGGATACTCTGGAGAGCCCAGAGGAGACCTCTTGACTGTTCAATTGGTATGAGTCCCTTCATCTTCCAAGACTTTAGGATTGAGGAGAGGGGAGGCCATATAAGCATCAAGGACATGCAATCCACTCCCACACCTCCTTCCCACCCTTCCCCCCTATTGTCAATCATACCCACTTTCTAATCAAATTAGTTCATATAATTTAAATTACTTTTCTACTCTATCCAAGGGCAGAAGGCCATAGGGCAGGATGATGATGACCAATGCAATTTCAATATTTAAAAAATTAAGCTTTTAAAAAAATGTCTTGGAAACAATGGTTCCAGTGGGCTTAGACAGTGGGCTTTGCATATGTGAATGACTGGGGGGGGGAGGGGAATGGAAACAAATATAAACAGATGCCCAAGGGAGATTATGATTTGGGACTTGGGAAAATATACTCTCCTTTGTTGCAGTCCAGGAGGCCAAGTTCTTTTTTAAATTCTGGAAATATGCTTGGCTCTACCAGGAACTCTCTATGAACATCAGCTTTGGCAGTAGATATTTGCTCATTCTTTGGCCCTTCAGGCCAAAGGGAAAGCTACTCAAAATGGGATGGCATTGGGTAAGGGGATCTGGGAACATCAATGAGAACTCAATGGAATGGCTAGGCTGGTGTTTTTTGAATTGCACCTTTTGTTTAAAGAATTCAACCAGTATTCATTGAGCACCTAAAATTAATACAAGGTTCTGTGGTATAGTGTTTACCAAATGGGGCTCCAAAGAGTCAAGAAGACCTAAGTTCAAATCCTTCCTCTGCTACATAGTGTTTCTGGGACCCTAGTACTTAACCTCTTAATGCTTTTCAGTGACTCTCAGCATTATAAGTTGCAGAATAATTGCCCATTGGCATCTACAGAAAGCATTTTCTCATCTAGAATTCTCTACACCCATGAAGTCACAGATATGAACTAAAAAAAAGAAGAAAGAAAAATGGAGATAAAGATAAAAATGAAATAATCTCTGATCTTAAGGGACTTACTTGAGGGAGAATCACGTACCTAGACAAATAAATACAAATATATATCTTGAGTAGTAGCTTCAGAAGATTGTATTAATGACTAAGAAAATCAGTAAAAATCTCCTACAGGAGGGGCCATTTAAATAGAGCCTTGAAGGAAACCAGGGATTCCAAGAAGCAAACGTTTTGAGAAAGCATTCCAGACACAGGGTATAACCTGTGCAAAGGGATAGAGACTGGAGGTGGAATGTCAAGTAGAAAGAACAGCAAGGAGGCCAATTTGACTTTGGGCATTTCCTAGTGGTCTTTCTCATCTCAGTAGGCATACTGAGGGATTTGGGGACAGTAAAGTCTTGACTGAAATTTTTCTCATGACTCCTGTGAGGTTTCTAGTGAGACATGAAGGACACAACTAAGGTTTCAATATGTTTGTAGCAGTAAGGGCTACCTTACATCATTAGAGTGGTGTCTGAGCTTTCTTATGTTGCCTTGGTGAAAGGGGAAGAGGATAGGAGGATATAGCCAATGGCCTCCAGTATAATAACCAATTAAAACCATTTCTGGCTGACCTGAGGACTCTGAACAAACTGCATAGCCAGTGATCTCCTTCCCACATTTTTTATGTGCCCCATGGCTATTTCTGGGGCTCTACCAATACAAAATTCCAGTAATATTTTGGCTCCTCTTTTTGCATCCATCTGTGTCCCCCTGGCTGCAGTATGTCTCCTCCTATTTGATGAGTACTTCTAGTTATGGGGATCTGATCCTGTGGAGACATTAGCTTGGATATCAAAGAACCTATGTGACCTTAGACAAGACATTTAATTTCTCCAGACTCAGTTTCCTCATTTCTAAAATAAGAGGGTTGGATCAAATGGCCACTGAATCCCCATGGCTAATGTTCAGACTCCTTCATTTCATAATCAAGGATCTTTATCCTTTGGCTATATCCTTCCATTCCAGCCTTAGCTTCCACCGTTCTCTATCATAGCCAACCAGGCATCTATTTTCTCTTGGAAATTTCTTCGTCTGTGCCTTGGCTTGCTGTTGCCTTCTTCATATGAAATATCATCCTTTCTTCTCTTCCCACCTATCCAAATCCTACCCAACTTGAAGGCCAAGCTTACATTCTTCTTTCTTCCCAGACCACAGCAGCCAAATAGCTGAGCATGGGACTAAGAGTGGATTGAGGCCAAATAGACAAGGGGTCATGATTTTACCATGTGGTTTTCCCATGGTCAATTCCTGACCTTCTACGGGCCCAATTTTAAGAAACTTCACTCTTTGACCAACTCCCTGAGGATCTCCAGTAATCCCCCTCTTTTTTTCCTAGGGTATGTAGCCCTGTGCTTTCTTTTCCCAGTAGTTGAGACAAGGAGGAATGGGAGGAAGGGGAAAGACAAAAAGAGGAAAGCAAAGCCAGGAGTTAAGCATCAAGGTCAGGGTGGAGACGGGTTCAAGCCTGGTTTTTTAAAAAGAGAATTGTCCTTGATCTCCAAAACCTGGTGTCTCCTGGGGCCTGATCCCCTGTTTCTCATGAATATTGTGCTGAAGCCACTCTGCCGAAAATGCATGCTGTATAAAGGATTGGTTCCACATCGGTGCTTGACTGAGAGGCTGAACTCCTGTGAACCCCAGATGTTCAAGGACGGGTTTTGCCTCATGGGTGGGGGATAAGGGAAGGAGTATGTAATGTCCTGGCTAGCATGAACAACCCACAGGATCCAAGCCAATCCTTTAACTCATCCCATGTGCTGTAGGAAGAACATCCTCCCTACCCGCCCCCCAAGTCAGTCAGTTGTATTGAAACTTGTGTGGTAGCAAGAAAGTGAGAGAGACCAGAACCCCTCACCCTCAGAGCTGAAGTTGGTTTTCCAGTAACAAAAAAAAGGTGTCTGTCTTAAAAAATAAAATAAAACACAAATACCTTGTGATGTTCTCCACCTCCCCCCTTCTCCATCCCCTCTAATGTATCAAGTGGGAACAGCTATCTGTTCAAGCAACTGCCTAGAGCTGAGTGGGCTCTCAGCTCATGATTATTTCAAAGATTTCCCCAAAAGACCAAGCACAACCTTGAAGGGTCACAGGACCCCATCATTACCTTATGGTGTAATCTAAGACAAGTAAGTGTCTGAGATTCTCTGAGCCTTAATTTCCTCATCTGTAAAATGGGAGACGTAAACCAGGGTGACCCATTTCCCAGAGTGATTGGGAAAATAAAATGATATTCCCAATGTGAAAATACTTTGAAGATTTCAAAGTAGTATACATTTAAAAAATTTTATTATCATTTTATTATCTGTTTTATTAAAACAATGGTATTGAACAAAATTATATTTAAACTTTTTAATATAATAAAACTATATTAAAATATTAAAAATCATATTAAATAAATAAATATATTAAAATCTATTTTAAAATGTCATCAATGTAGAGATTTACTAGGAAGAACCTCTTCTACCAAGGCAGATCAATATCTTCTCTATCACTCGTAGTCTTTGAGAATGCCTGGATCGCTAACTTAGAGTCTTAGAGAGTGTCTAGACCACTGGCCAGTTCAGTGACTAGCTCAGGATTGCACAGTCAGTCTATGTCAGAGGTGGGATTTGACCCAAGGTCTTCCTGAATCAGAGACCAGCCTTTGATTAAAAAACATTTAGGGCATATAGTCCTTTCTTTCTTGTCAAAATTCTTCTTCCTTGATCTTTCTCATCTCTTAATGTTGACATTTTACAAAGACATTGCCTAAGTGCTTGTGCCATTTTCTGAATGGATACCCCAATCCTTTAGGTGAGGATTCTCCACTCTTCCTGAAACAGCCCAGGGAAGGAGGGCAAGAGGACATTAGCAATGAAGCCATGTATTGAGGAGAGGAACTATTGACAATGAAGACCTTGGACAGAACCCAGAAGGAAATTCTGCTGTCCACTGTGCTTCTTCCACTCTTTGGAATCATGTGAGAGCCTAAAATCCTGGCCTGGAGATGCAGTTACCTGCTTAAAGAAACACCAGGTATGACTTCTAGTTGGGGACCCCTGCTATAGATGGTAAAGGGATTTCACAAAGTTGAAAATATTTAGAACTGGCAGTATTGGCATGTGGCTTCCTCTGAGGCTCTGCTCTCTGCTTCTCCCTCCCAATTTTGAATGTCTCTCTCCCGTGACCATGGCTAATGACCCAGTGCAAGAAACCCAGACCTCACCATGTCCAGATGTCAGACTTTGTTTTAGCCTTCTTGAGGCTCAGAGGGCAAATGGCTCTGCCCCTATTTTTGAGGGGCTTGGAAGCAGATGGCCACATGGCTGTTCAGTGCCAGTCCGCAGGCCTAGAGGCAAGTGGTTGTGGTTACAATGAGTCACTTATAGCTCTATGTGTGTGTGTATGTGTGTGTGTATGTGTGTGTGTATGTGTGTGTGTGTGTGAGAGAGAGAGAGAGAGAGAGAGAGCCAGACAGCCAGACAGAGACAGAGACAGACATACAAAGAGACAGAGACAGAAAGAGAAAGACAGGGAGGGAGGAAAGTAGGGAGGGAGGGAGGGAGAGATAGAGAGAGAGAGAGAGAGAGAGAGAGAGAGAGAGAGAGAGAGAGAGAGAGAGAGAGAGAGAGAGAGAGATACAGAGAGAGACAGAAAGAGAAAGACAGGGAGGGAGAGAGGAAAAGAGGGAGGGAGAGAGAGACAGAGAGAGAGAAAGGGAAGAGAGAGAGAGAGGGAGAGGGAGAGAGAGGAGTCAGACAGAGACAGGCATACATAGACAGAGAGACAGAAAGAGAAAGACAGGGAGGGAGGGAAGAAAGGAGGTAGGGGGAGAGAGAGAGGGGGAGAGAAAAGAGAAAGAAAAAGAGAGAGAGGGAGAGAGAGGGGGAGAGGGAGAGAGAGAGAGAGGGAGAGAAAAGAGAAAGAAAAAGAGAGAGAGGGAGAGAGAGGGGGAGAGGGAGAGAGAGAGGGAGAGAAAAGAGAAAGAAAAGAGAGAGAGGGAGAGAGAGGGGGAGAGGGAGAGAGAGAGAGAGGGAGAGAAAAGAGAAAGAAAAAGAGAGAGAGGGAGAGAGAGGGGGAGAGGGAGAGAGAGGGAGAGAAAAAGAGAGAGAGAGAGAGAGAGAGAGAGAGAGAGAGAGAGAGAGAGAGAGAGAGAGAGAGAGAGAGAGAGAGAGAGAGAGAGATCAGCTTTTGAGAGCATAGCCAGGCATTGAGAGAGAATATCAGCCTTTGAGATATAGCCAGGCATTGAGCTTTTGGCTGAGACTTTAAGAAGCATGCATTCTATAACCCTGAGAGACTCAACCTGTAACAAACAGCTGTAAATTCTTCCATTCTTGCTATTCCTTCCAAAGGTCAGGAGTTTTAACAGTTTGTTTAGTGGGGGAGGAGGGACCCAGTGCCTTTGTACTGTTCAATAGAAGGAACTGCTCTCTGCAGCCTGGAAGCTGGCATTGACATGATGCCGTGCGGAAGGTGTTCCTTTGATGGGCAGGACCCCAAGACCCTGTGGAGGGCAGCAGGGGTGGATAGCAGGTTCCACTTAGCTCTCTTTGGTTGAAGAAGACCAAGCAGAGCCTGTCAGTCTGGGGGCCCCGTGGCCGACTTTTTCATGATGATTTCAGATTGAGACAGGGCTTTATTCTAGAGTAATTGCCTATGGCGATGGCCTGCTGGAGTGAGGCTTGGCCAAGAGACAGAACACACACGTGTCTGGCCAGTGAACATGTGTGAGAACTAGGACTGTCTCCATATACTAGCAATGGCTGGGGGGAAGGGGGCAGTGGGCAGACTTAACCTCAGAGGATATCAAGCAGCTCAGACCCCAATTCAATTCAACAATTATTCATTGAGTATCTACTGGGACTCATTGCCTCATAGACTTAAAGTCTTGTGCAAGGCATTATAGGATATAGAAGCATGAGCTATGGTTCTGGCCCTTGAATGAACGAATAGAAAAGCATGCATTAATCATATTTATTAAAATAATAGCTATAATAGCAGGTTATATAAATTTTACAATTTACAAAGCACTTTCATAGAGAACCAGAGAATATTAAAAACTAAAAGAAAGCTTAGGAGATCATTGAGTCCAACTTTACAGATAAAGCTAATGCACTCATTAGTAGATCCTGGAGGGCAGCCAGTGGATAGAGTTCTAGAGTCAGGAAACTCACCTTCTTGAGTTCAAATCTGACCTCAGATACTTACCTACTAACTGTGTGACCCTGGGCAAGTCATTAACCCTGTTTCCTCAGCTATAAAATGAGCTGGAGAAGGACATGGTAAACTACTCCAGGACCATTCCCAAGAAAATCCCAAATGGGGTCACAAAGAGTCAGCACAACCAAAACAACTGAACAATAGTAACTCAGTGCTTGGAATTGTGCTAGGCACTAGGGATACAAAGGCAAAAACAAACAGTCCCTTCTCAGAAAGAGCTTACATTCTAGGAGGAGAATGCAACATGAAACTGGTAAGTAATAGCAGAATATATCCCGCCATATTGTGGGGTGGGGAAGGGCACTAGCAAAACGTTACATCAGATATGGAGGTGGTAGCACTTGGGTTGAGGATGGAAGGAAGTCATGGATTCTGAGAGGCAGAAATAGAGAAAATACATTCCAGGAAGAGGGGAATAGCCTGTGTAAATGGTCATAAGCTTAAAGGTGATTTGGGGAAAGCCAGTTAACTCCTATGAACCTCAGTTTTCTCATCTGTAAAATGGCAATAATAGCACTTCTACTACTTGTCTTGTGGGGTTATGTATTGTAAGGATCAAATGGGTTAATAATGTATTCCCATAAAGTTTTAACCAGTATACAAATATAAATTAAAAATACAATTCAAATGATAACTCTGCCATTAACTAGCAACATGACCATGAACATTTTCCCTCTTGACTTCAGTGTGTCCATATATATAAACTTAGGAGTTTAGTCTGGATTATCTCTAAAGTTCCTTCCAGTCTGGTTATTCTAGAGTTACATGTATAGAGTCATAGATTTGAAGGTGGAGAGAACAAGGGTTGGGCATCAAATCTAATTCTCTCATTCTCAAACAAATTTAGACAAAAAGTCTAAAGTAACTTGCCAAAGATTTCCCTGCTAATAAGTGTCAATGTCAGGATTTGAACCCTGATCTCCTTGATTGCAAATCTAGTTCCCTATGTACTATGCCCAGTTCCCTCTTCAAACCTAATTGGCAAAGGCTTGATGGATTTAAAATGAAGGTTAGAGGACCAAGACTTTGGATAAGTATTACTATCTTCAAACAGGACCACAGGTACCAGCCATGTAAAATAAGCTAAGTTGAAACTACTATCTTCCCCCCACCCACCACCCAAAGCACAGCACTGCATCCCTGCACCATTAAGATAGGAATGAAATGACAGGAAATTGCTACAAAAGGTGCCAGCCGAATGAAGCTCCTTGGGGTAAGGGACCTTTAATTTTTTCCTAATAAATACTTGTTGAATTAAATTGAAATGCTAAAAATAAAAAAAGTAAAGACAATGCTAAAAATCCAAATGTTGGTTGAATTGAACTAAATCTGCAGCTCCTTGAGACCAAATGCTTTAAAAATTTTGTTTTTGTTTTTGTTCTGTATCTTCAGTGCTTAGTACAATGCCTGGCATAGCAGTAGG
The DNA here is from genome assembly GCF_027887165.1 of Monodelphis domestica. Taxonomy (NCBI): domain Eukaryota; kingdom Metazoa; phylum Chordata; class Mammalia; order Didelphimorphia; family Didelphidae; genus Monodelphis; species Monodelphis domestica. The sequence continues at coordinate 101,984,962 of NC_077227.1, read as the reverse complement.
AGCTTATTACATTTTTTAAAAACTTGAATTGACTTAAATTGATAAGATGGGGGAAATAGTATTGGAAGAGAAAGTCTAGAAGTGGGGCATGAATGGCTTTGAGTATGAGATTTATTTGGGAGACCTTATCCAGTTCCAAGGGTCCCCAAATCCATTTTGAGCCCAATGAAGATGTAACCTTCTTTGTCTAGGTACCACAAGAGAAAATGAGCAGTTATAGTTCAACCAAAAAGCTAGCTATGCTGCTAGAACATCCTCCCACTGCCCAGGGTGTACATCTGAGGGTCCTCTTTCTTTAGGGTCTATGTTGAGTTCATATTCAAGGGAAATTTGTCTCTTCTTAAGAAAGTTCTTATGTGGAATTACCATAATACTCTAAGATTCTAGAGTTTTTGGCTTAATTATAGCTCATATTTTAATAGCACTTTATGGTTGGAAGGCACTTCATGTCAATTGTATGATGTGGTCCTTACAGGAATATATTATACCTATACAACAGTTGATGTGAAAAAGATTTGGGAGTTTTAGTAAATCGTTAAGTCCCATTTTAATTAACCAGTAATGTGATACAGCAGGCTAAAAAACCCCCAAACAACCAAAACCCTAATGTAGTCTTATTAAAGCATAATATGATATTAGTAAAAAAGTAATATTAGTGAATTAGTAAAAATGAGTAAATATTAGTAAAAATATCGTCTTAGTAAAAGCATGGCATCCAAAAAAAGGGGAATGATGGTCTTACTAGACATCATCCTGGTCGGACCACACTTGGAGTACTGTTTGTACTGGAGGATGTATCTTAGGGAGAATATAGATAAACTTGGGAGAATCTGGAAATAATCAGGAAAAACAAGAGATTTAAAAATCGTGCCAGATGAAGGTCGGCTGTAGGAACTCCAGCTATTTAACTAGGAGAAGACTTAGCAGGGACATGAAAGTTGCTTTAAGTATTTGAAGAACTTTCATGTTTAAACTTGTTCTGCTTGGCCCCAGAAGCCACTAAAGGAAGCACCAATTAAAGTTGTAGGGAGATAGGTTTAGGCTAAAGAGAAGAAAAAACTTAAAAACAATTAGAGCTGTTCAGGAGAGGAATGGACTGCCTTGGGAAGCAGTAGCTTTTCTCATCCAAAGGTCTCCAGATGAAAGCTGCATGGCCAATTATTTCAGGGGGAGGACTTTGATAAAGGTGATCCCTTTACAGGTACAGGTCAAAGGAGAACCTGTGAAGTCCCTTCTATGCATTCTGTGCTTCCATTATTCTGTGGTTTTATAGCTGAAGAAAAAAGAGCTTCAAAAAGTAAAATGACTTGCTCAAGGCCATACAGCTAGGAAATGGCAGAGCTGGCAACTGAACCCAAATCTGCTCACTCCCTTATCCAGTATGGCTAACATTACCCCCCCCCCCCATCCTTGTCAATCAACAAGCAACAGAGGTTGAACTGATACCTAACCTTCAGGCTTTGACATGATTGTGAAATAGCTGTGACATTCCCTTCACTTTGAGATGAAAAGAGATTATTTTTAATGAGGTTAAAAAAAAAAAGAAATCCCAATTTGGGGATTGCAAAAATTGTAAGTTTTCCTACTAAAAAAATCATTATTTTGGTAACAAGCTCTCAGAAATATTAATATCATGCTATTCCAGTTCTAAGCTCCTTCTGAATATATGGCACCTACGAAATGAAATCTCTTGGAAAAGAGGGGGATATATCACTAGTATAAAGTGTATAGAAAAGTGGCTTCTGGGATCAAAAGCCCTGGGTACTGGTCATACTGTTCAGTGCCCCCCAGACAGTTGTCTAAAGTTAGAAATGGCAGAACAGTTGTTAGATGTGCACTGATGGAGGGCATTTCCTCACTGAGAGTTCCTTATGCCAATGAAATAACAGGTGCTATTGCATACACACACAATCCCCACCAATTATAGTTTGCTGTCACGTTTTAGGTAAGGAAGATGGGAAGAGAAATGAAGTCCGTATTTGGATTGGTATGGTATTTCATTTGGATAAAACTCTATTTATTGGAAATGTTCCTGATTTAGGGCTGCCCATATTATGGATGAAGGCTCTTTCAGCCTGGTAATCCTCCTTCTGCTTCATGGACCAGGGATAGAAAGTAAGGTGGAAATGATCAATTAGACAGAAAAGGCAGAACTAACTTGAAATCAAATCCTTGTCATTCTAGTAACTCACTCATTCTGAACGGAGAAGTGCTGGCTATCTGTCTGTGTATCCATCTCCTTTTACCTGGATGGAGACATGACAGAGTTAATGGGAAGAGTGGTAGACCTGAGTTCAAATCTTGGTTTCAGGGCTTATTATCCATAAAGGTGAGCCATTGAGCCTCAGTTTCCTCAGGGATAATAATAACTTAAGCAAACTGCCTCACAGTGTTATTATATAAGTTCCCTGAAGGCAGGTAATGGTTTTTAAAATTTTGTCATTATATCCCTGGCATCTAGCATGTGCATACCTTCGACCCAGGAGATGCATAATTAATGCTTATCAAATTGAATTGGAAATGTTTTATAAACCTCAAAATAGTATATAATTTGTGAGATTTTATCACTAATGAGCTATATACCTGCCTGTCAATTTATTTAGCTCCATCTCTACCTGTCCATCCTTCTTTCGATCCATTCCTGTCTATTTATCCCTCTGCATTAATCAATCAACTAGTATTTATTAATTGCTAATGATATGTCAGGCTCTGTGATAGAAATGCTGGGACTCCAAATAGAAAAGTGAGGTGGTTCCTGCTTTCTAATAGGGGGGATACTATGCATTTTATGGGGAAATGGTGGTCAAGAAAGGAAGTGTCGATCCTGACACTCACTAATAAGAATTTTGAGTGGAGCCATAAATCAATGGTTGTTATGCCATTTCTAGTAGCAATGGTCCTATTGATTTTGATTATTGTTCCCAGAGTCAGAGCAAGAAGTGGAGAGAGAGTGAGGTGCATGCATGGAGGCAAGGAAGATGGCGAAGAGCTTAGCTGGCAGTCACAAGTGTCCTGGTAGACAGCTGGATGGGAAGTGAAACATGGACTATATCTATCAATCTATTCTTTCATCTATATATCTATCTCTTTGTATATATACTGTGGGAAGCTAGGTGGCATGGAGGATAGAGAGCTGGGCTTAGAATCAAGCAGACTCTTCTCCCTGAGATCGAATTCAGCCTCAGACACTTACTAGCTGTGTGACCCTGGGCAAGTCACTTAACCCTGTTTACCTCAGTTCCTCATCTGTAAAATGAATTGGAAAAGGAAATAGTAAACCACTCCAGCATCTGTGCCAAGGGAAAAAAAAAAAACTTCAAACAGGGTCATGAAGACCAAAACAACTAAAGAACAAACGTATATACTGGAAGGGAGGTGGAATGGTAGTGTTGAAGGAACTGAACAGAATCTGGCCCTGTCACTTGTTACCTGAGTGCCTTTAGGCAACTAAACCTCTCTAGGCCTTAGCCTCCTCACCTATAAAATGAAGGGGTTCGACTATATGCTCTTTAAGGTCCCTTCTAGCTCTAGAACATAATCCTATGATCTTTGGAAATTGTCTAGAATTAACCCAAGCGTGCGCTCTCTCTCTCTCTCTCTCTCTCTCTCTCTCTCTCTCTCTCTCTCTCTCTCTCTCCCTCTCTCTCTCTCTCTCTCTCTCTCTCTCCTTTCTCTTTCTCTTTCTCTCTCTCTCTCTCTCTCTCTCTCTCTCTTTATCTCTCTCTCTCCTTTCTCTTTCTCTCTCTCTCTCTCTCTCTCTCTCTCTCTCTCTCTCTCTCTCTCTCTCTCTCTCTCTCTCTCTCTCTCTCTCTCTCTCTCTCTCTCTCTCTCTCTCTCCCTCCCTCCCTCCCTCCCTCCCTCTCGTGGAACAAACCTTACACATACTCTTCCGTAACCCTTAGGAGTGATTACTTTGATAAGATAAAAGCTTTCTTTCCCTTTCACACGGGAGGATGGAGGTGAAAAGAAAGGTCTATTATTAAAAAAAAAAAAAAGAAAACACAGCCCACTGTCTTCCATACATCTCTGCTCTGAGCAGCTTGCCACCTTTTAAATTTTTGAAGCATTTGGGCCAAGGCTCCAACAACCTGGGGCTCCAAGGGCTGAGGCCTCACTGATGTCACAAGGGATGATCCAGATGAAGTGCCTGGTCTGGCCTGGAGCTCTGCTCTCCACAGGTGTGGGGGGAGACTCGCCAAAGAGAACGCCTTCTTGGAACAGAAGTGATTATTTACTGCTGGAGCCAGCCAAGGGCTCTGAGCTCCACACAGCTCCCAGCTCTGGGTCTCCAACAGGAAATGTATTCCATTTTCAAATCCCATCCCCAGCGAAAAAAAGGATTCCAACATAACAGTAATAAACATTCAGAGAAACTTGTCTTCAGTAGGAAAACATTGGGTTGGCTTTAAAATGAAATATCCTGTGAGTAATCTAGTGTAATACTGGGAAAAGGGTCGAGCAGCGTGGTTTGGTGGTCAGTGAAGGGACTCCAGGAAGGGGCCTCCCCTCTCACTGGCTCTACTTTTAGAAAAGTAATAAATCACCCTCCGATGCTGTTTTCAAACAAGGATTGTGAAGGGCTTGCAGTTTGATCCTCCAGGTCTCCTCTCCTCAATTTGTCATTGATTTCCCCATAAAGAGAATTTGTGCAACTGATTCCCCCATGCAATTTGGGCCCCTTTAAACTACTAAATACAATCCAAATGTTAATTTTTATGAGTCCTAAATTCCCTGCCAAGAAATGAATAATCTCTGCATGACTGAAAGAACAGTATCATCTCTAGACTGGGGAATGGGGATTGGGGGAAGAAAAGGGAGAAAGAATGAAGAGTAGAAAGAAAAAGAAGAAGAAAAAGAGAGAATCAAGTGAGCTAATGACAACTCTCTTTTCTCTTTCCCCTTGGGCTCAGCGCAATGCCCTTTCTAGAGTAGATACTCAAAGACATTTAATAAACAAAGCAATTTGTTCCCTATCACGCAACCCAGAATAGAGCCAAAGCATCCCTGATGGTGGTTTGAACTTCCAAGTGCCAAAAAGAAATTGTAATTGTGGGGGACAAAGACCCCAGGGAAGGGGTACTACAGCAGTAGGATACTAGAAGTGTCCTGTCTCCTCTCTAGGTGCTCAATTTCCTTCTGAGTAAAAGAGAAGGTTAGATTAGATGATTTCTTTTGTTTTGACATCATATCCCACTATGATTTATAGATACACCCAACCAAATATCCTAAAGTTGAATATTCTACAAACAATGAGCCTTCAGGGAACAAAGGGAGCTTCCTCCTCAGGTAGGGTCACATCACTACACCATTTTTTCTCATTTATTCAGAAATAGCAGATCCAGGATTCAAATTCATGCCCTCTGACTCCAAATTTAATGCTTTTTCTCAGGTATTGTACTTGAGAAGAGAGGCTAAGCCAGATTAAGGATAACTGATGGGCTATCTCCAGTTGTCCTGACTTTTTTTTTTTGCCACTTAAAATGATTAGTGAAGACTTTGGAAAAAAGTGTGAGAATGATCATTTTGTGCAACTCTGCCTCAAGTCAATGCAATTCATGCTCATGTCCAGGTCTCCTCTCCTCAATTTGTCATTGATTTCCCCATCAAGAGAATTTGTGCAACTGATTCCCCCATGCAATTCGGGTGTCCATGGTGTCATTGATCCTTTTTAAAACAAAAGACAACCCACTGGAGAATGATAGGATTTTAAAGTTTGAAGCATCCTTCAAAGATAGCTGATGAGTTAGAAAAATAGTTAAGGGAGAGAGGCATATGTGATAAGGTATTACAGTACACTATGAACTATTAGCAGTTCCTGGTGACCTATGAAGCCCCTTAGAAATAGACAAGATGGTAATTTTCCTAATAACAACAACTATAAATACTAGCATAGCATTATTTGAACTTCGATCTGTCAAAATAGCTGTAACTTCATAAACGTAGGTAAATAAAACAGGTATTTGTCAATGGATGGATTGATGCATCATAAATTTTAATACTCTGAGTTGACATTTAAATATGTAGATCATGTCCATGACATGCTGTGGCAGCACTTAAATGGGCAATAAATTCGATTACTGAACCCAAAAGGGTCCCCTATAAGCATTTTCTAAACAATATAGATTAAAGCTTCCCCGTGAAAACTCTAGTTTTGAACCATCTGAAATTCTAGATTTAGAGCTAAAAATTCTAGAAACCCCTCATTTTACAGATAAGAAACATCAGACTCAGAGGTGTTATAAATGATTTACCCAGAGCCACACCATAAATAGCAAATCCAAGATTCAAATCTAGGTCCTCAGATTTCAAATCTAGTATTTTATTCCTTTGCATTAAACTCCAGAATCATGGGATTTTGTTGCTGAAAAAGTGCTTAGAGATCATCTACATTTTATAAATAAGAAACACGAGACTCATGACTTCCCTCGGGTCATAAAATGTTTTGGAGGACGAGAAAAGGTTCAAATTCAGGGTTATTGACTCCTAGGGCAGTCTTCTTTCTATTATACATTCCCTGTCGACAAGACACGATGAGAAATTTTGGAGCGAATAGTGAGATTCCCCCCAAAAGGACAGATTGAATGCTTTGAACCCCTGTTTCTAAGTACACTGACATTTTCTCAGGAACATCCCTTTTTATCCCTTTTAGCAGAAGTCAGCCTAGGTTAGGTCCATCTCAGCCTGGATCCAATGAAATTCAAATGAATTCAACAAGTGTTTATTAGATGCCTGCTCTTTGCACAGGGCTGTGTGATATAAATAAAAGCAACAAGCAGCAAAGCAACCCACTCTTTACCCTCAAGGAACTGATCATATAGTCCTTGTGGGTTTAACTGTACAGAATGGGGAAAGGATCAGAAGACAGGGCTGAAATAAAGCAGTGTGGCTGGTTTTAGTGAGCCTACCCTGCGCCATTCGTTATTGGATGGTACAAAGGGACCTCACCCGCAGGCCCTCTTAGGATGGAGTTATAGCAGAGTCACAGGGCTTAAGAATTTATAATGTTCCTAATGAAAACTATAAAACTTCTCAAAAACGATTAGGTCCAAATCTGGAAAGATAAATCCGTAACCCCTGGAATGGCAAGCTCTAACAGGTAAATGAGCCTTTTAAAACCCACAAGCTGGCACCTAGTTGCCACCTAGAGTCTGCTTTGCCTTCCTCCTGGGCTCTTTTGGAAAGTTAATTATGAGCACAGGGTGAGAAAACTCCGGACTTGGAGCACTACATTTACGGTGTCACTGGGCCATGATGACCTCTCTTCCACCTTCCCTAGGAGGCTGGGTCCATGCCACTGGTGGCAATTAGCTCTCTGAAAGTGGGAGGACATTGACTTCAACATTCTGACTAGATTCCAATTTAGATAATTAAATAAAATGCCCACAGGTAGATCCAGTTAATGAGGTGTTGATTGGACAGCAGCTGAGTCTATGTAGAAAGCATGGCTGGAGCAGGTGGAACACCAGGATATACCCAAGTGCTGGGAAAAAAAAAAGAACGTGCTATTTTCTAGATCAAGAAAAGGGTCCTTAACCCTCTGTTTGTGCTATATGACACTGGTTAGTTACCAGAGTATTGCGTAATGAACAGAACAGCTGGCTTGGAGTCAAAAGACAGGAGTTCAAATCCTAGTTCCATCCCTTACATGAAGGCCCTCCATAAATTCATCCTGGCCTCTTGGTCTCTAGAATTCTTCATTTGTAAAAAAGAATGAGGGGGCAGCTGGGTAGCTCAGTGGATTGAGAGTCAGCCCTAGAGACGGGAGGTCCTAGGTTCAAATTTGAGCTCAGACACTTCCTAGCTGTGTGACCCTGGCCAAGTCACTTGATCCCCATTGCCTAGCCCTTACCACTCTTCTGCCTTGAAGCCAATACACAGTATTGACTCCAAGATGGAAGGTAAGGGTTTAAAACAAAACAAAAAGAATGAAACCATGCCTGCCTGTTTTTTTATTAATTAATTAATTGATTGATTGATTGATTGATTTATGTATCTACCTATTTATTTGTTCATTGATTGATTGATTGATTTGTTTATTTGTTTATTTAAACCCTTACCTTTTGTCTTGGGGTCAATACTGGGTGTTGGCTCCAAGGCAGAAGAGTGGTAAGGGTTGGCAATGGGGGTTAAGTGACTTGCCCAGGGTCACATAGCTAGGAAGTAGCTGAATCCAAATTTGAACCCAGGACCTCCTGTCTCTAGGCCTGGCTCTCAATCCATCACCAGCTGCCCCGCCCCCCCCAGCCCTGCCTATTTTAAAGGGATGTTGTGACTGATACTTATGAGAGTGAGAATGAATATGATGGGATGAACTGCTTCAAAATTTATCCTGCTAAGGAAAATGGTGTGGATGTAGCATGTAATTTCAATTAAATTAAAATATTTAAGGTTGTCAATAGAAAAACAAAGGGATATTTTGAGAATTATATGAGATAATGGTATAAAAGCTTTGTGGACCCTACACTAGTAAGAATAAGGGCTTAGGACTGGGCAACTTTGTACTCTGTGCTCCAAATCTGAGATCTGTGAGTTTCTTTTAAAAGAGCAGCTAGGGGATGCAGCTGGGTGGCTGAGTAGATTGAGAGTCAGGCCCAGAGACAGGAGGTTCTGGGTTCAAATCTGAGTTCAGATACTTCCTAGCTATGTGACCCTGGACAAGTCACTTAAACTCCATTGCCTAGCCCTTACCACTCTTCTGCCTTAGAACCAATACCCAGTATTGATTCTAAGACTGAAGGTAAGGGTTTAAACAAACAAATAGATAGATAGATAGATAGATAGATAGATAGATAGATAGATAGATAGATAGATAAAAGAGCAGCTAGGCAGTACAGTGAGTAGAGCTTGGGGCTTGGCGTCAGGAAGACCTGAATTCCAAATGGCCTCAGATACTTACTAGCTGGGGGGATTCTGGAAAGTTGCTTAACCCTGTTTGCCTCAGTTTCCTCAATTATAAAATGAGGATGTTAATATCAGGGTTGTGGTTAGGATTAAATGAAATAATAATTAAAAAGTGTCTGGTACATAGTAATCCCTATGTAAATGTTAGTTTTTATTATTAAATATTTTGATAATTTATTTCAATTATCACTGGCTTGCTTTTTAATTCTACATATTTTATTTTATATATTGAAAAAATATTCTGAGGAATCCCTAGGCTTCACCAGACTGCCAAAGAGTCCAGAACACAAACACACACACATAAAAGTTAAGATCCACTACTTTAGGGGCAATAGGAGAATATGCTCATTCTAAAACACATTTTGCATCGGATTCCAAAGAACTTTAGCTCATAACACTCTATTCTGTTAAAAAGCTACTTTCCCTGAAAAGGAGAACATATTGAGCTTTTTTCCAGTTTTTTATATTCCAGTGTTAATAATTATCAATTCCTTATAGGTAGAAGAGAGAGAGTAAATGATCACACTAGCAGCTAGGTAGTAAAATGGATAGAATTCTGGACATTGAGTAAAAAATACCTGAGTTCAAATGTTACATCAGAAAGTTATGAGCTGTGTGATGCTGACAAGTGAGTTAGCCTCAGTCTTCTCAACTGCAAAATGGAGTTAATAATAATAATATTTATCTCCCAGGGTAAGTGCTATTTTCCAAGGTGTATTTTTTCCAGATATTATTTTGAAGATCCAATGGGATAAGAGTAGATATTTAATACTTGTTTTAAAAAAAAAAAGAGGAAAGAATCACTGCTATGAGGAACAAGCTTTCAGAATGGGGAGGCAGAGGTCACTGAAGTGGAACTCTGTCGACTTCAGAATTTTGTTGATGGCTGTCCAGGATGGTGAATGGAAGAGGGGAGCCTTTGTACTGAGACTGAAGAAAAACAGTAATCCTGTGGCCTTCCCTAGGAGCCCGCAATGTCCAAGAAGTAGGAAAAGAGGGGTCAAAGGGAAAGAGTTTCTTTACACTGTTTTTCCTTCATTTTTATTTTTATAAGCATTTATTATCTCTCTCCCACTCCCTCCTCCCAATTGAACAGTAAAAAGGGGAAGATGTGGAAATATGTTTTGCATGACTTCATAGGTATAATGGATATCATATTGCTTGAGTTCTCAATGAATTGGGGAAAGGGTGAAGAAAGGGAGAGAATTTGGAACTGAAAATAAAAGTGAAAATTTCAAAAAGAAAGAGAAAGTCCTCATAAAAAATAGAATTCAGAAAAACAAACTCTTACGTTGTCCAAACTGAGGAGAAAGTACCTTGTTCTGTTTTTTGAATCTATCACCTCTCTGGCAGGAGGCTCTTCTCTCAACATTTTCGCTTTTTTAAAAAGACAGGGTCTCTCTTTGTTGCCCTGGCTCTAAGTGCAGGGGTTGCTGATGGGTCTGGTCCCACTCTGATCAACATGAAAGCTTTGTTTCCCATCTAGCCCAGTTTGCTCCTTCACAAGTAACCTGGCAGTCTTCTACTTAGGAATGCTGACTTAATGTGGGCACTTGATTGGCTTGGAGGCAACTCAGAATCCCTGACCTCAAGAGATTCACCATTCTCATCTTCCCTTGAAACAGGGCTTATTCCTGGGTACCATTTTCCAGGAAGTTGTTAGAAGGAATGGAATTTAAGAATAATAACTCAAATGAGCAAGCTGCATTGATTGAAAGTAGAATTTTTTAATCCACAAGGCAAAGAAAATAAAGATAGGATAGAAATTTCTATTTCAAAGTAAAATTATGACAAATTTTTGCTTCAATTGATATGTCTTATTTTGATACATAGTATATAATATATAAAATACATTAATACATAATATGGAAATATGTGATATACACATAGTATATAAATATACAATATATAATTAGAAATTATGTATATCAATGCTGGTGTTAGAAGAAAGGCAGGTTTGATTAGCGATGGCTTAGTAGGTGGGTGAGACTTCTGTAGAGATTCTGAAGAAGACTTCTTGGATATTTTAAGGGTTTTATAGGCTGATGATATTTGTCTTTCCTGATGTTTAATTTAACATGAAAACTTCCTGGTCTCCCTTTTACTCTAATGTTGTATGATCAGCACTACTCTTACTTCACTGTCATGATTAAGACTGTTGGGTTGTTTGTTTTTGTTTTTGTTTTGTTTTGTTTTGTTTTTTTGACTTACAAATAATTAGAAAAAGGAGGATAGAAAGGGAAAAAAGGAGAATGATTTTTCTGAGGTGACTGGGAAAGATTTTGAAGGGTGGGGTTAAAGAGGATGTGTGTGAGACAAGGATTTCCTGAGGTTTATTTTAGTTGTGAACAGAGCAAGACAGAGGAAAAGAAGGAAGCATGCTATCTACCCAAGTCCCTTGACAGTAAAGGAGGTGGTAGGGAGGAGATGTGGAGCTCACTTACTTTCCTATGTGAGCCACCAAGTGGTGCTGTTGGCTGAGGACAATTTTTTTTCCTATCCAGAGGGACCTCAAAAGTGGAGAAGGGAGTGGGGTGACAGGGAACTGTACAATCTACTGATTAAGTGCTCAGGACATTAATAGACTTCCATTCGTAAAATCAGAGAAGTCTATACTGTTAAATTTGTTTTCTGCTTTGTGTCTGTATATAGCTTCTTTCTCTTGAAAGTTTATGCAATATTTGAAGACTGAGACCATGACTTCTGCTTTGTATTCCCCATAATACTGTCTATAAGACTGAATAAAACACAAAGCAGGTGCTCGATAAACACTCTCAGTCAATCAATTAATTGTATGTATGTCTGGAATTTGGAACTTTATGAGAACAATCTTTCCACACAGTTCTAATTTGCAGACCAAATCAGAATTTTTTGTCCTCTATCATTTCTCTGGCTAACATTGCCTGATGCCTTAGATCACTTAGATCCTAAATTCTCCCAATCCAAAGCCAAGGTTCTCCAACCAAAGTTGAATCACCATCTGAGCCTGATAGAAATGGAAAGGCATTGAGTTGTCCTAGCCTGCCCCCATCTCCCCATTCACCTCTCCATGGGAGCCAATTGTCTCTTCTGTGACACCACCACCTTTTACTGACATCCAGTGCCTAACACAAAGCCTGGCACATGCAAGGTGCTTAACCAATACTTGATTGATTGATTGGCCTTTAATGGTCCTTCATCAGAACTACCTATGTCCTTTCCACTCAAACTAAAGGAACTAAGATTCCTGGTACTAAAGTGGAATAATCCCCAGGAATCATTCTTTCTTTCTTTTTTTCCCTGTCTCCCTATCTCCAATTTACTTTGAGTCTTTCTGTCTGATGCTTTCCCTCTGTTGGGAAAAAGCTTGAGAATCAAACTATTGGATTTAGGGATTCCTATTTATATTTTCCACCTCCCACTCAGAGGAGCTGGGCCAGACTCTTCCTTTCATTGCATTGGAATCTGTCTCCCTTCCTGCTTCCTTTCTCCTTTATTCTTGTCAGTCCAGACTGTTTACTCACTCCTGTGGGCCATTCTACCTATACCCAGACCTCAGTTATAGCTTTGGATAGGAACACATGAGAAGATCCTTTTTCAGGAGGCTATAGCTCAGTTATCAGTCTTGCATCTAATCTTTTGATCCTCATTTAATCACTTAGTGTTGAGATTGATTTCTGCTATTGTACAAAGTAGATATTTAATAGTACTCTTTCTTTTTTCCTTCCTTCCTTCCTTCCTTCCTTCCTTCCTTCCTTCCTTCCTTCCTTCCTGCCTGCCTGCCTGCCTTCCTTCCTTCCTTCCTTCCTTCCTTCCTGCCTGCCTGCCTTCCTTCCTTCCCTCCCTCCTTTCCTTCCTTCCTTCCTTCCTTCCTTCCTTCCTTCCTTCCTTCCTTCCTTCCTTCCTTCCTTCCTTCCTTCCTTCCTTCCTTCAATTCTCCTACAGTGGCACCTAGCTCATATATGTGGTTGGTCTTATCTTCTGATCAATGCCTTTAGGTACAGGGTACCTATTTGTCTTGCCTACCCAGGCTCTTCTAATATTCACTGACTGCAATGGTTGGACCTCACACTGCTTAGAAAACAGACTTCCATCTCTCCTACTGACTTGTCCCAGCTCCAGTCTTAGCTATTATTAGCCAGATCTCTCATGACTCAATCAAATCCTTGAGTTGCTAGGTGCCTGGCTGATCAACTCTTTAGCTCCCTGATGTGGGTTTTTGTTTTGTTTTGTTTTGTTTGTTTGTTTTGTACTTATGCTTTCTTTTTTATCCCTGGTAATCCCTCTATCAAAGTTCCAAATTCCAATTCCTATTATGCCTGTGTCCTAATCTTTTCATTTAATGACTAGTTTATTTTTCTTAAATTTGAATTGGCATCTTTTATTTTCATATCATCTTCATCCTTCTCCCTTCTCCCTGCCTCCCTACCACCTCTTGTTACCAGGAGTAAAAAGAAAGAGGGGGAAAAAAGCAGTTCCCTAAAACAAACCAAGAGTATGCATAATGTTCCAAATCCATAGTCCCTCACCTCAGCAAAGAAGCAAGGGAGTACTTTTTCTTCTTTCTTCTTTGGGTCCAAAATCCTTGGTCATTATAATTCCACAATATTTACTTTAATTGTACTTCCCTTTTCCCATTTACAATGCTGTAGGCATGTAGATTTTTTAATTTCTGGTTCTGCTTCCCTCCCTTTGCATCCTTCTGGCTTAGGTTTACTAAGGGATAGGCAACTCATATGTTCCATCCCAAAATTAGGTGAGTGCAAGACACTTGGTACATGGATGTTTTCCACTTGTGTCCTAATCCATAAAAGTCTTCCTCTGATACCTCACTTGGCCTGAAAGTGACCCTGTGTACTCAAAGACTATGTTCCCAGACACATGGAAAGACTTTAGGTATGGGTTCAGCCACAGGCTGTCTATTGTTTGAGAACCATCCTAGATAAGAATAGAGACTCATCATCAGGATGCACATCAGCTTTTGAAGACTATTTGTGTCAGGAGAAGTCCTCATCTACTTCAGGAGGGAGCAGGAACTGGAGTTAAGTATCTGAATGAACAAAATCCTGTATCCTAGAGGTACTGAAATATGTTAGTTACTGGATCTGGCTGGTGGAACAAAGAAGGGTCAGGTTCCAAACCCCCAAGTTCTCAGGTCATCTAAATTAGGGATATTTAACTTGAGGTCCATGAACTTCAAAATACATATATTTTGGTAACTATATTTCAGTATAATTAATTTCCTTCACAATTAATTGTATGTATTATATTTTATGCCTTTAAAAACATTATTCTGGAAAGGGGTTGGTAGCTTTCCATAGACCGACCAAGGTCTGGGGCACACAGAAAAAGTTAAGAACCACAGATCTAAACTAAAAGGTCAAGGAAGAAAGGAGGAAAAGCAACAGTCTTCTCCATTCTTTTCAAAGAAGGTGGTAGAAGGTGCAGAGATGGGGAGGCAGAACAAAGGGAACTATGGAGAGGTAAGGAAACAAGTCTTGGCTGTTCTTTTTCCTCAATAAAATTCAAGCCCCTTGAAGGCTGAAACTGTCATTTCTTGGCTCTGTACCCAACAGCTCCTAGCAGAATGCCTGACATGCAGAAGGAGTTTAATAAATGCTTGTCAATTGACTGATTTAAATGCAAACTGGATAACCATTTGCTTGATTTGTTATAGAGAGTCTTTTTATTCTGGCTTGTACAAATTGTGGTAGACAGCCCCTTTAAGTTGTGAGATTCTGCCATACTAAAAGGCAAAAGATTAAGTGAGAGACAAACCTTCATCTAAGAAAGGAACTAAGATAAGAGCCCAGCCTTGACTCCAGGCTCCTAGGAATCAGGTCCACAGACAGATATTGCCAGGGCCAAGCATCCTCTCCCAGCATCTGGTCCTAATTCTGAGGAAAGCATCAGAGGGAAGGATGGGACCAAATACTCCATTTACCAAAACCAGCATGTCAGAGGCCACACCAAGACCCCAGACTGGTTCTGATTTGTCTCCATCAAGACATTCCTCTTCCTAACTCTCACTTTCTGACCTGACTGGCTCTGGTTACATAGGCAGCCTCCACTGATATTCAGTTAATATTTAGTCCTTCATAATCTGATTACAGCATCTTGAGGCTGGGGCAGCTCTGGGCTAAAAGCCACACAGACAAACCAATCTGTGGCTTTGCCCAAATATGGAATAGACGGCGCTTAGCCACCAGTGGATATGTTCACCAGGATACCAGAGGATATGTGGAAGATATCAATCCAGGAATTAGAAAGTTAAAGATTGCTTAATTTAAATAAATAGCTTTCCTTTCCACTTACTTCTTCCTAAGCATTCCCAGCTTCACTGGAGCGACATAAAATCTCCTCCATTCTTCCCTTGGCATTACATGGTGGTTTCAATCTCATTATTATTGCATTATATGTAGCACATCTGTTACTGGTCAGGAGCCAAACTATTTAATTCTATTAGATACATCTATACAGCTAAGTGATAATCTACACCAGGTTTATGGAACAAGCACTTAATGCTTGGCAGTAAGCGATAGAGTCCACAGTCCACAAGCAACAGAATATGGGTGCCTCAACCAGAGTGGAGGCTCGGCTCGGTGTCAGAAACAGCCAGAAATCATTTCTGCATTCTTCACTATGCAGGCATTCCAGTGTGGGAAACTATTCATTCAGGGTATTGTTCTAACATCTGTAAGATATTGATGGGGGACTGGGGAGGGGGGAGAAAGGGAATGCTCAGAGGGAAAAACATTTACCTAACCAAATAGTAACTCTTCCGAGGGGACTCATGTCAGCATAGAGTAAATGATCCAAGGACTTTAGGCACATGTGGTAGTATTTACGCAGAAGAAATACACACAAATCCACGTCTTGTTGGAGAACTCGTGTGCCCGCCCTGGTATGGTGTAGACATGGGTTTTGCAGTTGCCCCCGAATGAACACTTCAGCTTTCCAGCTCATGGGCTAGCAGAGTGATTTCTGCTTTGTTGTCTGCTCAGGGAGTAGATATTCTATGATTTAGGGTGCCTTGGAAACTGCTTGAATGCTATGGAAAAACTCTGAAGAAGAGGTGTCAAACACATGGCCACCTGCAGCCCAGGACTCCCCTGAGTGAGGTCCAAATCAGATAAATATATAATTGGGAAATATTTAACAAAAGAAATATAAATACAACAAAACAGATGATATTAATATGAGGCTTTCTAAGTCAATTTGCATTGGATAGGAGTCTTAATGTATGATGCAGTAGCCCCTGTTTCTATTTCAGTTTGACATCACCACTCTAGACTTTTCCCCAATTTTCCCAATGCCCCAACGGCCCTCCTTTAAAAGGTATCTGAGTGCCCCTTTGCCAGTGACTTTTCTACTTGACATCTTTCTTTGTTTCTACATCCGTCTCTGTATTTTTATGTCCCTGTCTTTTTCTGCCTCTGTTTCTGTGTCTCTGTCTGACTGTCGGTCTCCATCTCACTCTTTTAGAAAGGAGAATAGCCCTCCAGGCAGAAGATATGAGTTCAAACTCTATCTCTGACACCTACTAGCTATATAATTCTCAACAAATCACCCACTCTCTCTGGACTTCAGTTTATTTATTTCAGCAAACATCAATGACATAATACAAAGCCCTCTGCTAGCTTCTGAAGATACCAAAGGAGAAGGGCTACTGATGTCATGGAGAGATAGATACAACATGTCTGTATTTGTTAATAAAACTTTATTTCAAGAAGGAGGATCAGGAAAGATTAGTTTCAACATCTGTCCAATGGGGATAACAACGTATCACCTATCCACCTTCTAGGATTATTATTGTAAGAATTGAGTTCAAAGGATTATGGCAATGTGAATAATAATAACAACAATTTAGTTCTTTTGTTGTTGATAATTTGCTTCAACATACATTTGCCTCATGCCAATTATTTACAATACACCCTCTGAGGCACTAAGAGAGACACAATGATAAATGTAGGACTACTAGAAGCTAAAGGAGTTGCCATTCTAGAATGACAGAGGAGATACATGCCTAAAACAAAAAGGTAGCATGAAGGAAGACAGAGTCTGTCTCAGAGAGGTAAGGAGTGCTATGAAAGTTCAGAGGCTCTCAGAGATAAGGATTTCTGGGAGATTTTATGGAGGAGGCACCATTTGCATTGGGTTTTGTAGGATGGGGAGGATTACAATAAGTGAAAATGAAAGGGCAAGTGGAAGACAGGGATGGTACTGCAGAATGGGGTACCTATTGACCTGTGTATGAGAAAGGGCAAGATGAGCTCAGGGAACAGTTTGACAGCACTATAGAATATATGACAGGAAGTATGCAAGATAAGGCTAAAAGGGTAGGCAGGAAGACTAGTGAGAAAGTGACTACAGTTATCCAGAAGGGCTGAGTGAGAGCTTCAAGGAGAGATGGCAATCACTGGAGGATAGCAATTAACTAAGAGAATGGTAGGGAAGGGGCAGCATGAGGGACAAGGTGGAAGCAGAAGGATGGGTTGATAGGCTGACAGAGAAATTATTATAAGGATCAGCCTCATGCCTAGTTTTTCTTAACTCGGAGAAAGAAGATAATTAAATACTGAAATTCAGAAACAGATACTTAAGCTATTTTAACAACCCTCATCCCCCGAGCTAAGCAAATTCTTTGTTTAGTTCATAGTCATGCCACCCTGAACACACCTTTATCAAGAACTTAGACAAAATTTTTAGGCTTTTGGAAACTAATTGTCAGCACAGAGGAAAATATCGCTCACTATTTCATGCAGATTGAGTTTTGGATTTGTGCCATGATGACTACCGGGTTGATAAGATTTATGGAAGGTGGGGAGTTGTATTTATAGGGTAGTCTTCAAGGTCTTCAGTTTATAGGCCATCTGCCATTTGGCTCTTCCCATCCATTACTATCTTGACCATATCCCAAGAGCTCATGTGAAAGACCAAGAGTACTTTGGAATGTAATTTGGGTGGTTGGGATTTTAAATACAGATTCCCAATAAGGTTGCCTTGCCCATGAGCCAGTTAAGGATATGAAAACATTCTAATGATGATGGTGACCCTCCCTTTTGACTAGAAATGCAGAGAGTGTAACATATTGAGTTTCAAATCAGAAGACCTTTTTTTACCACTTATTGTCTGTGTGGTCTTAATAAATCACCTCCCTTTGGTGGACCTCAGTTTACTTATTTATAAAATAAGGGATTTAGACTCTCTAAAATATAAAAATAATAAATCTAAAAATAAAATTAAATAATGATCCTATGGACTTTTGTTGCCTCTCTTCATCCAAATTTCCTTGTCTACAAAGTTGAGATAAGACTGATTCTACTGAGTCTCACAATGCTGTTGTGAGAATCCAGTAGTGTATTATATTCAAACTCCTCTATAAAAATGGTAAAGCACTCTATAATTGCCTTTATCTTTATTATATAACTTGGTAGACCAAGAGGCCACCTTTCCCAAATCAGACTTCTAATAGATTCATCTTCCAATAAGATGCCAATTCTCTCTTTTAAACAAAAGACATGGGATGAAGAAATCACGACCATTAGAATGAGGCACCTGGAAAGCATGTCCACAAGAAAAACTTGATGAATGGAAAACAACAGACACATGTCTATCATTGAATAAAGGACTGCCTTTACAAAGGATCCAACTTTACCCTTCTTTACTCTTTTGTCCCCACCTTGTTCTAAATTACTTGTCTTAGCCTGAAAAACTTGGGTTGGGGAATGCTATCCATCCCCAGAAAAGAACTGTTTGAGTTGTCTTTCACATCAGTGTATCTGTTTTTTGGGGGGATTTTGGTTATGTATGAATGTGCTCTTGCAACAATGACAAATATGGAAGGGAGCTTTGCGTGACAATAAAGAAATGAACAATAAAATACTTGTCTTTACTTCACCAAGGGGAGTCATTTTCCAGAATAATGCTTCCCAATTTTCTGGTGTGCAATGATAACAATGCAACTAGGTGGCATAGTGGATAGAGGATGGAAAACTCTTCTTGTCAAGTTTATATCTGACCTCAGACACTAACTGTGTGACCCTGGGCAAATTACTTAATCCTTTTTGCCTCAGTTTCCTCATCTGTAAAATGAGCTGGAGAAGGAAATAGTAAACTGCTCTAGTATCTATGCCAAGAAAACCCCAAATAGAGTCAGGAACAGCCAGACTTGACTGAAAAACAACTGTACAACAAATGATAATAATTGAATGAATGAGAAAGCAGCATTTTTTGTATGCAGAGCACTTTGTTCAGTGTTAGGGTTATAAATTGAAAAGGAAGACAGTTCTGCCTCTCGAAGAGCTCATATTTGACAGTAGTTAGTATTTCCACAGAACTTTACGGTTTTCAAAGTACTTTAAATAGAGTACCATATTTAGTATTCCATTTTACAGATGAGGAAACTGAAGCAGCTAGCCTATGTGACATCTAGTAAAGATAAGATTGTAAATAAAATCTTCCTGGCTCTGTCATAGACTCTCACTTCAATGATCTCTCAACCCTGCCTGGTCTTTAACTCCCCCTTAAATCTCTGTGTCTCTCTTTGTCTCTGTCTCTATCTGTGTATTTCTGTCTGTCTCGTTCTTTCTTTCTTTCTTTCTTTCTTTCTTTCTTTCTTTCTTTCTTTCTTTCTTTCTTTCTTTCTTTCCTTCTTTCTTATAGATAGGGCAAAAATATAACAGAAGCATAATTTGAAAGTTTTAAGAGCTGGAATAGATTTTAGAACTTGCTGATTCCTTTCTCTTTGCCAGGGAATCAAATGAGCCCCAGAGAAGAAAAAAATGATAGACCCAAGGTCATACAGGTTGTTAGTGGCAGAGTTGAGACCAGAATTTACCCACTGACTGGCTATATGACCTTGAATAAATCACTTCCCCTAGCTATACTCCAGTTCCTTCACCTATTTAATGAGAAGCTTAGACTAGATGATCTCTAAGGACATTTTCAACTATAGCACTCTATAAGTTTATCCAGAGATGTCTCTCTTTTGATTTAGAAATGTTTTGTAATCATATGCAAGTCACACTAGCTACAGCACCAACTGTGACTATAAAGTTCAATATAATTTAAGAAATACCAGAATTCATATATCTAGATGAGCATCTATCTTCACTTATAAGGATTTCCTTTAAAAGGATATACAAATGGATGTTATAGCTCATGACTTCTCAATCAGTCGGGGGAGGAACTCAAGAGGGGAGAGAATTTGAAACTCAAAAATTTTTAAAAATAATATTAAAATACAATTATTAAAAGAAAGAATATATAATCATTGTTAAGATAGGCAAAGGGGGTAGCTATGTGGCTCACTGGAAGGAGAGACAGTGGATTGAGAGATGAGAGGTTCTGGGCTCAAATCTGGTCTTGGATACTTCCTAGCTTTGTGATCCTGGGCAAGTCCCTTACCCCTCATTGCCCAGCCCTTGATGCTCTTCTGCCTTGGAACCAAAAGACAGTATTGATTCTAAGCTGGAAGGTAAAGGTTTAAGGAAAAAGAAAAGATTCGTGGTGCAATTGATAGTGCTAGGTTTGGAATCAGGAAGACTCACCTTTCTGAGTTCAAATCTGGCCTCATACACTCATTACTTGTGACCTTGACAAAGTTATTTAACTGTCTGCCTCAGTTTCCTCATCTATAATATGAGCTGGAGAAGATAATGGCAAATCATTTATGTAACTTGATTAAGTTTGAAAGCACATAAGTTAAATATTCCCATTCTTTACCAAGAAAACTCCAAAAGTGATCACAAAGAATCAGACACAACTAAACAGCAACAAAAAGATACTGTCGATTAAAAAAACCAAAAACAAGGGGAAAAATGTACCTTCCACAACATAGTTAGTTAGAACATCTCTAGAACAGTGGGAAAAGACTTGAATATTTGAAGTCAAGAACCCAGGTTCTAGTCTTGTCTTCACAATCTACTACCTGAGTGATCTTGGACAAGTCACTAAAGCTATCTACAAAACTAATTTTTCCAACTAGGAAACTGACGTGCCATATAATAGCTTTCTAGTTCAACTTATTGTTCTCAATAACTAAATTCAGTCATTTTTTAAGCTGCTGAAGGACTATGAGTATTATCAATGCTGTATACACTTTGATCTCCTGGAGAAAAGCCTCTGTCACTCTTCCCTAATAACAATTCTGCCCCCTGTACCTCAGTTTCCAATTGAGGGAGTCAATTGGGTATTATCTATAGTCCTCCTCTAGTCTAAATCTTGTGGCCCATGAATTTCCTTCAAAGGGGGTGACAAATTATTCTGCATCTCCTCAACAAGAGTCAAATTATTGCCTTTAAAACTAGATTTTATTTTTCTGAAAATAGCTCAAAGTCATTTGAAATTGTCTGGTAAACAAGGAGAGTGATGTAGTTGAGTTGAGCTCATTTCATTAAAACCAAGGTCTGAGTATAAAATATTAAGGCAGTTTTCCTTGGCTTGCAGGGCAGTTGTAAAACCATGGTGGCTGGCATTTAAATAGTGTTTTCATCTCATTTTAGCCTCATGACCACTCTATGAAGCAGATATAACAAACCACCATTTTGTGGTTGGGGAAATGGGATCAGAGAAATGAAAGGACTCTCATCTGGTCATAAAACCTGTGAGTTCCAAAGTGAGATCCGAACCCAGGTTTGTCTAAATGGAATGTTGTTTCCACCAGACTACAGACTTCTGGGGTGAGAGATTTGAAGCAGACAGAGCTATCTGTGAGTTTCTCTTAAATAATTAGCTCCTTTCCTTTATAATCACAGCATCCTCCAAACAGGCCAACAGAGTCTTGGGGACGTAGAAGTCACAGAAAGTCAGGACTAAAAGGGGCCACAGAAATCACGTAGTCCAAATCTCTCATTTTACAGCTCAGAATACCAAGACCCAGAGAGGGAAAGTGGCTCACCCAAGGTCACAAGACTTTGCCTCTTGGACTCCTGATACCCAATCTAATGTTCTTTCTGTTAAATTGAATGAAGGGGAGTAATTTTGTGTGTTTACTCTCATAGAAGAGGACCATTCCCTCTTGTTCTCCATCTCCTAAAAACTAATGCTCAAGGGTTAAATAATTTCAGTGTACAGAGTGCTTAGAGATCTCCAGATAAATGATGGCTCTCTGAATACCAAGTCTCATTGTTACCAAGCTAACTGCCTACAACTGGTTTTCATCATAGGAGCTGAGCTCCCTGACTGCTGCACTCTGTCTTTTTCCAGCTGTAGTTTCCCTCCTTAATGGAAGAACCTGTCCAGGGCTCTGGAGCAAGGGATATGATCTCCAAATCCTGTTCCAAGTTGGTGAGTGACAAGCAGTTAATTTCCAAAGCTGTGCAACGGATATTTTTTCTTCCTGTAGCCCCCTGGGAGAGAAAATGATGTAAATGAAATACCCCAAGGGGGTGTAGCTTGTTGTAACTTATGATTAAGCTTGAAAAGCACATAAGTTAAGCATTCCAATCCTGGAGCTAACCTCACTCCTATCAGGAACAGAATATTGCGTGCTCCCTGACTCTTTCTTGGAGTTTCTCCCCATCCTTGCACAATTCAGTCACCTTGTTGTTTAGACTGGCGGCTGTTCTCGTAACAGGATCTGAATATGAATGCCAACATGTTCTGAGGGTCCATTGGTCATGGATGTGAGAAATCTGCATAGCTAACAATCATGATGATGATAATAATGACAAGAACACTTAAAAACGATGGAAGTGGAAGGGACGATGACCAAAGAATCCGAAGCATTTTGCAAAATAATAAAAAATAAAACATGGCTCTAAAGAAAAGAGATGAGAACATTTGCAGAGGTGGGATGTGGTACATATTTTCAGATTTGTCAAATGTATTGATCAGTTGTGCTGATATTTTTTCCCTCTTTTTCTTTTTTTAATCTCTAAAAATTATATTTGGTCCATGGATGGGAAAGGGGAAGAGAAGAGTTGCTAGGGGAAACGATGGTGTGTAAAAAATGCATCAGTAAAAATTATTTTTTTAATAAATAAGGGTGGAAAATAATAATAACTAGAATGTACGTAACAGCACTTTACAAATATTAACTCATTTCATCATCACAACAATCCTGAGAAGTAGTACTATAATTATCTCCATTTTACAGTTGAGGAAACAGAGGCAAACAGAGGTTTAGGGGCTTGCCTAGGGTCTAGCAAGTGTCTGAAGCTAGATCTGAACTCAGCTTCTAATAATAACTACTGACAAATGCTTTATGCTTCTATAACACTTATGGGATCCCAGGTTTAGAATTGAAAGGAACCTTTGACGTTACAACTTGATGGAAACAAGGCTGCATTTGTAGTCAGAGGACTTGGGTTCAAATCCTGGTTGGATGTGAGCTTGGCCAGACTATTCAGTATGTCTGAATCTGTTTCCTTATGAGTAAAAATAAAATTGTTAAAGGCATTAGATGAGATGATCTCTTGTGGTGTGGAGTGGAGCAAATATTTAATTAGAAGTCAGAGGAACTGGGTTCATAAACCAGCTCTGTACCTACTTTACTACTCATTTGCCCTTGGCAAGTCCCTTGACCAATCTAGTTCTGTTTCATTCTTTTCAACATGAAAGGATTGGAAGAGGTGACTTCTCAAGGTTCCTCCCAATTTAAAATCTATGACCCCAAGTGCCCTTCCATCTTACAGATGGGAAAGATGAGGCTCAATTTGCCCAAGATTATTCAGGTAGCAAGTGGCAGAGTTAAGATTTGAATCCAGGTCTCCTGACTACAAATCCAGCTCTCTTTCCCTTTGACCCACAGTGCCTCCATTCTTATATCTTTTCAAATCACCTGCACATACTTCATCTCTGTTGATCCTGTCAGTAGCCCTGTGTGTCCATTTAACAGAGGCAGCCTGATAGAGTGGTTAGACTGCTGGACTTGGTGTGAAAAAGTCCTGAGTTCATCCTTTGCCTCCAATACTAGCACTTCCATCTTGCTATGCCTAGCAGCTGCTAGGTTGTACAGTAGATAAATGGATGGACTTTAAGTCAAACCAGCCCTGAGTTCAAATCCTCCCTCAGACATTTATTAGTAAGGTAACTATAAATAAATCATTTAACTGCTCTCAGCCTTAGTTTCCCCAACTACAAAATAGAAATAATAAGAGAACCCCACTTCACAAGGTGGTTGGGAAGAGTAAATGAGATAATATATAAAACACATTGCAAACCACAAAATGCTACATATATGTATATATGTCTGTGAGTATATATATGTCATGATCATTATTATTTTTCCTATAGACCTTTTAGCATTACTGTTGCAAATTCTGATTAACTCCTATTTTGGGGATGCTGGCACAGAAATACTCCAGGGGGTTGGGGAAACACAGTTCACAATTGGACCTGTTTTTACCCTGGGGACAATACTGGCAGCAGAATAAAAAGCCTGGGCTAAGATGGGGGTGTTGTGAAGGGGGGCAGGCAGCAACTCATGGATTGAGATACATTTGCATTAATTGGCTGCTGTTTTCAGCTCTACATTCCTATCTCATTTTTAATTAACTGCTTCCGGATTTAATCTCACAAATGCTCTATCCTCATTCTTGTTTAATCCCGAATTCTAATGGCCAGTTTATTTATGCAGATCAATACTGTTTACAAACATGAAAGCTGCCTGTCTGCTGTTTGAACTTTAGACAAGATGCCATTGGTTATCAATAAGGAAAGTAGCCTCAGCAGGTGGGATGTCAATGCCCAGTCAGTCAATATTTAGAGAGCAGGCAAGATAAAAAAAAAAAATTCTGCATTGGTCAGGGAGGAAGCTGAGTCAGATTGAAGATCTCCACTCTTTGCCCTTTCCTCCTCTTCTTTTTCTTTCTCTTCCTCCTATTTCTTTACCTCCTATTCTTCTTTCTCTCTTTCCTCTTCCTTTTTTCTTTATCTCTCTCTTTTGTTCCTCTTCCTTTCTTTTCTTTTACCTTTCCCTTCTTCTGTTTTTCTCTCCTCCTTTTTGCCTCATTCTTCCTTTCATTCCTCTCCCTCTCTTCCTCTGCCAGTCTCAAGTTTCCTCTTCCATGACTACTATCTTCATTCTTCCTCTTTTTCTTTCTCCCCTGCCACTCAGTCCTCAAGCTCTTTGCCAGCTGACTGAACACCAAAGAATTTAATCACGTTTAAGAAAAAAAACACGGGGGGAGGGTGAAAAAAAATCACTAGTTTGGGAAGGGGTTTTTCTTTTCTAACCAATTCATTGGTTCAAAGTACCCTTGACTCTCTGACAGTTACTCTCTAAAAAGTCTTGAAAATGATAAAGAGAAAAGATCTAGCTGTTTCTGATTCATCTGTTTTCTTTCCCTCTGCTTTCTAAAATAAGTATGTTTGGGACCATTTAATTCCAGGTTGGGTCTTCTAACTAGAGAGACTAATGCATTCTAGGCTATAATTGAAACACTTTATTTCAACCAAGTGTTGAATCTGATTATGCTGAAGATACCAAGTGTTTTCACTCTTACTTTTTGTCAGCCATTATTAATGCGGTCTCAGAGCCTTCCTCTTATCATTTGATTTTCCTCTTTTTTTCCCTTTAACACTTTTTTTTAATTTTTAAGCTAACCTTCATTTTCAATATATCTCTACCCTTTCCCTCCTCAATAACCTGACATATAATCAATGTTCTACATCCATAATCTCTCAACTCCCCAAAGAAGGGAGTGATATTCTCATTTCTTCTTCAGCTACAAAGTCACAGAAGTTGGGAGAAAGGGCAATTGGTTATTTTTATTCCATTATTCCATAAAACAAGTTTTGGACATTGTATATATTGCTTTCATGGTTCTGCTTACTTCATTTTGAATAAGTTCAAATAAGTCTTCCCATGATTTTCTGAATTTTTCATATTTATTTTTTCTTAGGGCAATAATTATATTCATGTGCCATAATTTGTTTAACCATTCCTAATTTATTAAATAGATTTCCTTTCTAGTTCTTTGCAGAGTTCCAATTCAAACAAAGGCTAGAGGACATTTGTCACATGTGCTGTCAAAGGTTTTCATTTTTCCATTTTTGTTTTTGCTACAAAAGGTTTTGCTATGAATATTTTGTTGCATATGGGACATTTTGTTGCCTTCCTTGAGTTATATATACCTAACAGTGGGATTTCTGGGTCAAAAGGAATATAAATTTTGTCCACTTCTTGTGTTCAATAAAGTATAGAAGAAGGTCCTAAAGCCAGGAATAATTAAAAGTCAAATTTCCCTCTAAGACATCTCCTCCCTCTCCCTCTCCCTGGAACTAGGATGAGGAACACAACATAGCATTTGTGCTGCTAAGAAATTGTTGGAGCCCATGTCTGAGACCTCTACCTTTGGGTGCCATGAATGGAAACATGACTTCCTTTGGCATGAATGGGAGGTACAAGATAGATTTTGCTGAGTTAATGTGTTTAATAACTTCCTAAGTGGTTTGGGGTTAGCCACAAAATAGTTTTTGAAAAAATTCAAATCGTCTGCCTTTAGGCCATCCTGAATCAGTTCCTTCCTTTATTTTTCCAGAATGTTTCAAGGGCTTTGACCTCTGAAAGTTCTTGGTCACTCTTGACCTATTTGATTTTCTCGAATCAGTTTTCCCAGCTATTCTGGTTTTGCTATTTGGGTGAGGTATAGCTTCTATACCTATTGTCCTAAACTAGCACCTTGGAGATCATATTGAGATGAGACCATGAGCCATATATCTCTATGGCTACCTTTCCTGAAACTGGCAGCTCCCTACTTGTTGTTGAACAAACTGCTCCCTGGGCTGGAGCTACTTATAATATGAGGTCACTGTTAAATTTCCAGTGTGAGCATTTACACTGAGAAATTAAAATCGCAAATGCTACAAAATCAGGGCACATTTATTATTTTATGGATTGCCTAGGCTTAAAAAGTCATGGAGAAAATGTTAATAGTGCAGATTAAATTTAAAACTATGTCCTGCTCTTTTCTGGGGAGTCGATTGTTAAAACATTTACCAACAAACAGCCCCAAACCCCATCCTACCTCTCAGTAGTTTCTTAGTGTTTAAAACTCTCTAAAACACATTTGTAGAAGGAAAAATACCCTATGTTTACCATAATTAATAACAGACAATTCCTTCTACCAATAACTGAAGTGTTGTATTACCACGCTGAAGCATGTAGATTGAGTTAGAAGATGATAGCTCCAGTTCCTTCCAACTCTGTGATTCTAAGTGTGATTAAGAAAGAAGCCAAGAAGAATGGCTAGTTATTTTTTATTTCTGCCAGAGAAAGTGGGCATAAATTGTAGGGGTTTTCTATCAGAAAGGAAAATGCAAACCCCTTTTCTTTCTCTGTAACCGTCCTAACAAAAATAAAATGGATTGTGGCTTGCCCTAGGATATGGTGGTTTCCCCAGATGATCATTGTGATATATGCTGTCAAGAGTTTTCATTTTCATATATGGAATGACCTAGAAAGCCCCTGAAACCCCTTCCAGCACTGAAGCACAGTGATTCATACGTATATGTCCATATACATCCATATATAGGTATATAGGGATTGGACTTGTGATTTCATTGATATGGGACCTTCTAGATGAGGGAACCTCTGAACGGGGAAATAACCTTTATCACTATATGTCAGCATCTTCTCAACAACTTGTTTTCTTAGAGAGTTTCCCAGGATACTGAGAGGTTAAATGACTTACTTATCCAGGGCTATGCAGACAGTTTACATTAGAGGAGAGGTTTTTATATATGTCCACAGATTTAATATGAATGTAGGCAAAAAAAAAAATAGAGTCTCAGATGATCATCTGACCACTTAGACTAGATAATGTCTGAAGCTGCTCCTAGCTCTAACTTTCTATGAACCTGATAGACCCTTTTTCTCCTGAGAGAGTTTAGAGACCTTTCACTTTCTTTTGATTCTGAGTTGAAGTTAAATCGCACATCCAGCTTGACACAGCATTCAACTTCCCATGAAGTCTAATGACTTCAAACATGCACACCAAAATTTCTCTCCCCTGAAGACTTTCTAGCATGATGTACTATTTACCAGGATGTTGGTTTGTCACAGACAGCTTCTTCCTGAGTTGTTTCTGGGTGCTGGAAACCTTGAAGTGAAATCTGAGGGGATTTCTAGGATCTCCTTGGTCTTAAAAGGGATTGAAAATGCATTCTCTGGAGGAGATACAGCCTTAGAGATTGCCTCAGACCAGGGGCCCTTTAATTAGAATTTTAAATGTAATGTGAAAAGAACTTGGATCAGTAAAACAAAGTCCTAATACTTACAGATCCCCTAATGTGGCATCTCCATTGCTGCAGATCCTTCCCTCATGCCAAGCAATTTTTGGCCTTTGGATTTTGAAAGAATTGTGAGTGTGAAGTCCAAGTAATTTCTTTTCTTCCTTTAGCAGCCAAATCCAGCTTGGCAAGTATTCTACATATTTTAATAATGATACCCTAAATTTTTTTAGAGGTTACATGAAAGCAAACCCAGGCCCTTAATAAGTTATTTATTTGTGATTTATCTCAATGTACATTTATAAATTAATGCCACGTATAGGACTAATTTTGCAAAACTTTCAGAAGTTGAAACAGAGGGTCTTTGAGTCATCTTTCTCTTTTCCCTCTCACTTCCCTGCCTTGACTTTCCTCTGCTCCTTCCCACAGGAAGAACACACCAGCCTGTCAGATATCTGGGCTTGCCAGTTTCTTTCTATTTAGTAATGTGTAAAAGGTAGGAAAGTGTCCTGAAGCAGTAGACACTTTGGAATATGAAAGACGCATGATTTCATCAGTGTGGAAATTCCTGACAAAGGAGGCTCTTTCCATCAAAGCAGATAAACAACACTGAAACCCAGCACAGTGTCCATTGGATGACGGACAAAGAAGGTGGTGGATTTTAGGTCCAGAATGAGGCATGCAATCATTGTACAACCTTCCTATAATTTAGGGTATTAGAGAGCTGTCTGAACCTCGGAGAGATTAAATAATTTGTCTATAGTCATGGTTATAATAGGTATCAGATGTGGGCAGGAAATGAGCAGAGGGCTCTCTGACTCTGAGTCCAGAATTCTATCCACCACACAACTCCCTGTCTTTCTGGAGTTATTTATGCATTGACTATAGTGAAATATCTAGCCACCAGGTGATGTTGCCAGCCACTTCCTTAAATCTACCGTCAGGGAAGGCGCTTGAGAGTAGGGAGTCCCAAAGCCACCCTGGAATTATGACATTTTACCCTGCTTACAGAAGTGGTGGGGAAGTTGAGCTCTTTGTGGCTCTCAAGAGATTAGACACAGTTTCCTAAGTTCCTTCTCTTTTCGGGTGGTACTGACTGGCAGGCAGGCTGTGGAATAGAGTTAATATTAATTTCCCCAATTAGAATCAGTTCCAAACTCCATTCTACCAGCAAACCCCACCACTTCCCTAAAGTTGCTATATTTCACTAGGCTTCAGTCAAAGAGAGATTGATTCCTCATGGGAACAACAAAGTATGTTCAACTATATACAGTGTTTTACTCTTTGCATGGGGCTGGATGGAATGAAATCTATTATTTCTTTACTATGGAAAACTCCCAGAGAGGAAACTCTCTCTTCCAGTGCAGACCAGTACCTTGTCTGATATGTGGAGAACAATGAGAGAAATTTCCAAAGCCATATTGGCAGCCTTTGTAAGAAGAGGGACTTGAACTCAGATCTTCCTTCTATGGAAAGGATATAATTTTCTATCCATTCACTATTCATCGCTGCTTCTTTTACTCCACCATATTTATAATCCAGAATCTAGTCTGAACCTTCTCCTTGATCCAGGAAGTCTCAAGAGAGTACAACAACCATTCTAAATCCTTGAGTTCTAGGAAAGACCAGGTTTTGTTTGTTGAGTCCCCTGGTATCTGCTCTTCTGAACAGGAAAAAGAGGGTAAATAATAGGACAATTTTCAACTGCTGCCGGATGATTTCTGCATCTAGTAGAGCTGGTCACTGGATGATGACTCAAGACATAAGGGCCCAGACTTGACTTCCAACTCTCTTTGATGGCGTGGGGTATGGACTCTTGGAGTTCTTACAGTTGGAGCTTTTCCATTATTGTCTCACTATTGGCAGGGAATTCTTGATGCTTCCTGGAATGGTGAGGCCATCGTTTGTGCACAGGAATAGAAGACTCAACCTAGGCCATAACCAGCAGAAACCCATGATTGTTATTCTTCACTGACATTTTTCTCTGACTTTTTAGACCTTCAATTCCCATTTCCAGGGTCCAAAAAGTAGGCCACATCTTTTCTGTTCCTTTAAATCTCTTGAGCTGACCCATGGAACCTTTCCGTTGCTGTTTGTGTCTTGTTACTTGTTGGCCATTTCTCTCTCTCTCTCAAAGTTCCCAGCTCTCCTCATGTTGGGGGTGGAGAAGGGAGGAGGATAGACTAAAATAGAAAGAAGAATACGAATAGATGTTTATATTTTCAGTTTTGTCTTTCTGCTTTGTGAGGCTCTCGGATTCCTTGAGATGAAGGCCTGGATGGACTAGTTGAAGAAAGACCCATTAGACCTGGGCCCAGCCAAGGCATAACTGAGACCTTTACTAGGGACTTGTCCACAATTCATTTCCTAAAAGCCCTGGGAATTAAACTTCTGCAGAATTCCACAATTCAGTTCTGCAAAGGAGTAATATTCTGGGCTACTCAAACTAGAGCAACTAACTGATGGAGCAGCCCAGTTACAATAAGGCCCACCATGAAATCCCCTTTCTGTAGGTGGGTGCCTCATGCAATTTTTTTCCAAGAGACCACTTAACAAAGCCAACAAGTGGTATTGTCTCAGGCTGTCCCATTTCTCCACTGCTGATAATTACTGTGTTTGGGTGGGACGTTACCACCTCCTCCACATAAACTGAAGGGAATATTTAACTTTGGAAAACAACATTCTTCACAAAGTGACAGATTAAGATGCAAATCTGGAAAAAAAACTTCCCCTCTCCCTTCTACCATTTTTTTCCTTGCTAATTGGCAGAAAATTAATGAACGGGGAACTGATTGAGCAGATGCTCCCATGGAAAAAGGCAGATTTGGAGGTTCTCTTGCCCTATTTTTTTTGAGCACATCAAGAAGGCAGTAACATGTGGCAGGTCAGAAATTAAGGGAAGGTAACAGTACAGATTGTAAAGAACACAAAGGAGTTTTTGGTGGTTTTTTTCTCTTTTGTTTTAACTTCTTTGCATCATTTTTTTAAAGCTCATATTCCGCTACAGCTCATAATTAGCAGCTAGGCCTCTGGGACCTAATTAACCAATTCAATTAACAAAAAAAGCATACAAGTCACCCTGACATTTGTCAGCCATTAGGAGGGATGTCAGGCTGGCAGTTTCTGCCGGCACATTAATGGTGATTAGATCATTTGCTGTTCACTTTTACCCTGGGTATACACCTGGAGAGGCAGCTCCTGGGCCATTCTACTGAGAGTTTCAGGGGAGGAAAGAGAACTGTTTATGCCTTGTAGAGGTTCCCTGGCCTTTTATAAAATGCACAATCAATAGGACTGCATCCCCTTTTAGCACCCTCTCTGGCTCTCCCAGTGGGGTAAAGGCTCCCTCCCCTATTCAGCTAAGATGCACCCCTGTCCCCCTCCTCGTCCCTACTACTTGAGTGGCTCTTTCTCAGAAAACTCGAGGCCCTGAGATGGAACTGTTGCTCCAGGGGTGGAGAATGAGGCCTAGGCCTCCTTTAGCAGGCTTAAAAAAATTATGATTGTGCCCATTGGTTCTAGTATTTACTTCCCTAGCTCAGCAGGGTATCTGCAGTTGGCTCAGGGAGTTTCTTCATTCAGGCTGTTTCCTTTGTTCTTGGGGTTGATTTAACCACAGTGTCTTATATAATACAGGCAGTTACTTATGGAGTACTCTTACCTATCTAAGCCTCTGATCTCCCCTAATTTAACTCCATTTCCCCAGCAGCCCTGATTTAATAATAAGCAGCCAGGGTCTATGTAAATGAAACCCTGTATGCCTGGACTGACAGGCAGAGGCAGGGAAGGCAGAAAGTTAGGGAAACATCAGAAAGTGGCCCTTCCCACCCCCTCTCCTCCTCACCAACTCCTCTACTTTGGTGGGTCTTAGAGCACGATTCCGAAAGGCAGGTTGTACTGGCCTATTTAAAGGGCATCGGGCTTCAGGAGAGCCAATTTACAGCTAAGTTCCTGGGATCCCTGCTGAGCTTGAGTTTGCCTGACTCAAGGGGAAACTCAGAATATTCTCACCCTGCCACCTTGCCTCTTCTCTGTTCCTTTTCTCATCCTGAAAGACAGGTCAAGAATCTGACTGATTTTTTTGTTTTATTCTTAAAAACATTTTTTTTTAATTTTTTTACAAGTCATTTCTGGAAATCCCTCCCCTCTGGACAGGCCCTGCCCGATCCTCCCTTGTAAGAAAGAAAAACAAACAGTATTAGTTTGATTCGGGATGCTACTGAAAAGTTCCCTTCTCAAATCTTAGCCTTCTCCCCTCTAGCCCACAACCCAGTCCTAGGACTATTTTTTTTTAACAGAGCCATCCAAAGCATAAGGATCCCTCGGATGGTGCATTTTGACTGGGGGGAGGCAGGAGGGTGTAGAGAAAACTGACCCTGTTTCAAAAGGCAACTCCTACCATTTGAAAATGAAACTTCGTTAATTGCAGGCTCCTATTGATTCATTACCACGAAGCCGGCTAAACTCCTCCGCCATAGCGTAACCTTTCTCAATAGAGGCAGCCAAACATTCCTCGCAGGTAATCTACAGAGCACAACAGTAAATATATAGAATCAGAACCATTCATTTATTAACAATATGGCCGTTCTTTATTGTCGCTGCCATTGTTCGACTCACAAAGAGCAACGGGTAGGTTAAATCTATTTTAGCCGAGAAAGCTCTCTACAGAAATCCTTGCCATCTAGCATTTGATACTGATCACAGTGTCACATCAGGGAACAGCAGCTGAAAAGAGAAAGTCATTTTTATTTCTGAACTTTAGAGGCAACAACCTCTCCTCTGCTCCCGCTCCCCATGTCTCAGTCCTCTTAGTGGGAGTGTGGGGGATTTTT
Source organism: Monodelphis domestica (assembly GCF_027887165.1). Classification (NCBI taxonomy): domain Eukaryota; kingdom Metazoa; phylum Chordata; class Mammalia; order Didelphimorphia; family Didelphidae; genus Monodelphis; species Monodelphis domestica. The sequence continues at coordinate 101,952,071 of NC_077227.1, read as the reverse complement.
TTTGTATGCCACTCAATGAGAGCAGAGAGGAGAGAGAGAGACAGAAACAGAAACAGAGAGACAGAGACAGAGACAGAGAGACAGAGAGAGACAGAGAGACTGAAAGAGACAGACAGAAAGAGAGAGACAGAGGCAGAGACAGAGAGAGACAGAAAAAGAGGAGGGAGAGAGGGAGGGAGAGACAGAAGGAGGGAGAGAAGAAAGGAGAGAGGGAGGGAGAGACAGAGAGAGAAAGAGGGAGAGAGAGAGGAGGGAGAGAGAGAGTCAGAGAAAGAGAAGGAGGGGGAGAGAGAGAAAGAGAGACAGGGAGAGAGAGAGAGAGAGAGAGGGAAGGAGACAGAGAGAAGAGAGACAGAAGGATGGAGGGAAGGAAGGAGAAAGGAAATGGGGGAAGGAAAATGGTTTGCACAATGCATCATTCAGGCAACATATGTGAACCCTGGATTCATTCAATTTTAATAACACAGCTCCTAAGGGAAATCAAGTCTGAGAGAACTGTGAATTACAACAAAGGGTGTGGCCAGCTCCTGGTTCTATTTTTTTTTTTTTGTGGTATTTAAGGGTACCATTTGAACAATGAATCTGATGGAAAAAAACAGCATTAGGTTAGGAGAAACAGCTAGCTTCCTTCCACTCTCCCTCCAACACAGCAGTGGAAATGAACATCCTCTGTTCAGCTTGTCTTCTTCTTCTGAAGGGCAAGCAGGCATTTAGCTCATCCTCTAGGTTTTCAATTGCAAAAGGACAAGGGGTTTCACTGGCCCTGGCATTTGATTCTGGGACTTCGCAGGTGAGAGGGTTAGTGTAGAGAAGAAACAAGAGTTTAAGTTGAAGGAGGAAGATCAGAAGGAAGGGTCTGGAATGCAATGGACCTGACTTACAAGTTGCCAGGCACTTGCTCAGTGGGGCAAACCTCTGTCTTTCCAGCAAAGGGAAGGAAGGAACTCCAGTGTATTGCATTCAGAATCACAGACTCTCATATTAAAATTGAAGAAAACTTGGGCATCATCTTGTTTAACTTGGCCTTTTGGCAGATACAGAAACTGAGTCCCAGGGAGAGGAAGTCTTAGGTTCTAGCCACAGCTCTGCCAGTGACTTGCCCAAGTTACTACACTGTGGATGCTGGAGACTTGGCAGAATAGGTATTTATTTGCTTGTGATTAGGGAGAGGCATAGGTTCTTATCATCCAGGCCAACAATTCAAATCCAGGTCTTTGGGGATTTGATACAACAATTGGTTATTTGCCTTGCTAAATTGCACATTTTCCTTACACTTCTGCAAGTTGCATCTCACCTGGGAATAGGCACCTTGCCAAATCATAGGCTCTCCCTAGACCTCTGGAAGATGCACCTCGACAGTCTGAGCTGGATAGTAACTTGCCCCAATCACAGAATCCTCAAAAGTGAAGTTAGAAACTTAGCCCAGTGCAGCACTCACCTCAACAGTCCCTGGCTCTAAGCTTTCCATAGAATCTCCAGAAGAAAGCAATCCCAAGAGTCTAATTGAGGGATAAGAGCTAGAGAGAATTCTGCCAGGGTGGGGAGAACCATGGGGAATGTGTACATGAAGAGGACTTGGCAAGCAAAGGGGAAGAAATTCTTAGGGCCACCAAAGGACTGAGACTCACAGGATTCCTGCACTTGGAACCTGAAGACACTTTGAAGATCCTCTTGCTCAACCACCTCATTTTATAGTTGAAAATATTGAGTTTCAAGGAACCAAAACAACCTACCCAAGGTCACAAGATCAAACTCAAGGCCAGAGTCTAGGGCTCTTAGCACTCTCCCTTGCTACCTCCCCAGATTTGTTGTTATTCAGTAGCTCATTAGTTTCTGACTCTTCATGACCCCGTGGACAATAGTTATTCAGGGGGGTTTCTAGGTCAGGATACTGGAGTGGTTAACATTTCCTTCTCCAGGGAATCATTTTGTCAGGCAATTGGAGGTTAATGACTTGACCAGGGTAAAACAACTAGGAAGTATCTGAGGCTAGATTTGAATTCAGGTCTTCCTGATTCCAGGCCCAGTATTCTTAACCACTCAGCCACCGCTGCCCCTATCTTTCCAGAGAGAAGAGGATAAAATGAGGGTCAACAAAAGGGTGAATTACAGATAAAGAGTAAACTGTGAGAAAAGAAAAGAGGGAGAAAGGCAGAGCTAGAGAATGATTTTTTTAGTTACATAGCACCTTCCACATTGTAAGGACTTAATAAATATTTGTTGAAATAAATGCTATCATGCCAGGTCTTTAGAAGGCTCTTTTAGAATGTTATTTTCCCCCTCCCACTTTTTTGTTTGCTATGCCACATGTGAACCAAAGAAATCAGGGCCACCAATGGAGATGGCAATAAATCATTCAGTCATTCATTTAGTCATTCTTTCCCTCAGTGAACATTTATTAAGCATTCACTATTATTAGAAAACTATTGCAATAGCCTAGATCAGGGAAAATGTGGGCTGGAACTAGAATGATAACAGGAAGAATAGAGAAGAAGGAATGAAAGAGGAAGATTGAGTCCATAGGACTTAGCAATTAATTGGATTGGGGGTAGGGGGGGAAACAATAAAAAAAAACTGAGATATATTGAGCCTTTGTGACTGAGAGGGTAGTCATGTCACTGAGGAAAAGATGGGAGTCAGGGAGGTGCTGGTTTGGAGGAAGAATGGTCTCAGTTTCTGAGATGATGAATTTGGGATACTAGTAAGACCTCCAAGGGGAGATGTCCAGAAGGTGTTTGGAAATCTCCATTGAGAGCTGGAGAAATAATTTGAGTCATACACAACACCTGGCCTACAGCCTGGGAGAAGGCTTTGCTGGATAGGCTAGATTCCTTCCAGGCTCCAGTTTCACAAAGGTGTTCATTTTGAGTCAGCTGCCAATCACAAATGAAGAGCCCTGTTCTTCTTCCTCTGAGGAAGGAAGGAGAAAGGCTGGAGTGAGGGGGATTGTCTCTTCCAAAGGCACTGAATTCCGGAATTAAAGCCTCTAGGCACTAGGAGCCAACGATTTTTCAGATTTCTGTACAGGCTATCGAATACCATTCATACAATGCTGTTCAGGTTGATTCAAAAAGTATTTAGCAAATGCTTATGATGAGTCCAGCTCTGCAGCAAGTAGAGGGAAAAGATACTGAAAACAGCATCTGGCAGAACCCAAGGGAGAGAAAATGGGAGAATAGATAAAGGACTGAATGTTGGCCCAGGTTCAGGTCCCAGATTTTCTTCTTACAAGCTTTTTGTCCCTTCCTTTCTCTGGGTTTCAACTTTCTTATCTATAAAATGGCCACCTTGTAGTCCAGGCAAACGGAATAATTTTCTGATCTTTACACATAGTAAATGTCTTTGTTTTTCAAGTCTTTGCCTGGGCATCCTCCATATTCTTGATTAAAATTTAAAATACTTATCCTAATGATCCTTCTCCTCAGAGACCTTTTCTGTGTGTTGTTCTAGAAAATGGTCATGCAGGAAGAAGACCTTTTAAAAGCCTTTGAATCCTAAAAACTTGAATATTTGACCCATAACTTCTAAGCTTCTACTCAACACAGAAAAATGCTTGACATGCAGAGAGAAACAGAGAAAGAAAGGATTTGGTTTTTGCCATCAAGGAGTTTCTAGTCAAACTAGAGGAGATAAAATACACACAGAGATATAAATTAAGGTAATGTAAAATAGAACAGGCTAAATATACAAGTAGTACTGTGAGATTTCCAAGGAAAGAAAGGTCATTCCTGATGGGAGAGACTGGGGCAGACATCCATCATGGAGGAAATAGCATTTGCTCTACTTATTGAAGGATTATAGGTAGAATTCAAAAGTCAAATGGGAGTAGGAGTGAAGAAGGAGAACATTCCTGGAGGAGGCAGGAATGGTGTAAGGGAAAAAAGACAAGTAGCCTTTGTGAAGAGCCTGAAGTCTTAAAATCACCATCTGTTAGCATGATAAAAGCAAAATATACAGTTTGAGGAGAGTTTGTTTCATTTGAAAAGTCTTTATGTTGATGGCTAAAGGGAAATTTATTTGTTTTAAAATAAGCCCATTCATTTTTATACTGGATTTCTCCTCCAGAGGAGCATGGGCTTTAACATATATGTTGAAACTGCCTCCCCCATGCCCATGTGACATGGTAGATGTGAAAACAGTTACAAGGGTGGCAACTTAAGCCACAGAGTGGCTAAATGAGCTGTTTATGTCCAATTAGTTTATCTGCAAACATTTATTTATTTCTTTAAAACCCTTACTTTCTGTCTTAGCATCAATACTGTATATTGATTCCAAGACAGAAGAGTGGTAAGGTCTAGGCAACAGGAGTAGACATCCATCATGGAGGAAATAGCATTTGCTCTACTTATTGAAGGATGATAGCTAGAATTCAAAAGGAAAATGGGAGTAGGAGTGAGGAAGGAGAACATTCCTGGAGGAGGCAATGATGGTATAAGGGGAAAAAAGACAAGTAGCCTTTGTGAAGAGCCTTAAGTCTTAAAATCACCATCTGTTCATATGATAAAGTTATCTTTATCAAGCTAGGAAGTGTCTGAGGTCAAATTTGAACCTAGAACCTCCTGTCTCTAGGCCTGGTTCTCAATCCACTAAGCCACCCTTAAATTGTCTTTAAAAGCCAGTTTGAGGACACATTTTGTGATGCCTGCCCTGTATAGCAAAATTGCTAGTCACAGCTCCGCAAATGGTTATCCAGTGCCCTGAGCTTCTGGCTCATAATATTTCACTCTTTCCTTCTACTCAATAAAGTTTAAAAAGGCAATTGAGTTTTTTTCTGTACCTTAAATAGGCATATGTTAGTCCCATAAATGAATCCACTTCCCAAAGAGCACATTTAAGACACGTAGTAGATTAATCTGTCCATTCCTGGAAATGGACAGATCTGATGTAGGGATGGTAGTTTTGCCAAGGTGTAAGCTCCTTGGGGGCAGAAACTGTTTTATTTTGTTTTTATATGCTAAGCATCTAATGCAGTACTTGGCACCTAGTATATACTTATTGAATTGGATTGTTAACATAGAGTTATAAGACAAATTTGTGTATAGACTCAGTCTAATTATTATAGAGTTAGGTTGCATACTTTATACATAACATAGGATTCTTATGACCTGTGGGAAAATAATTTATGGGTTCATTTCAAGCTAAATCTAGAGTTAGGAAATGCTACAATGGAAGGGAGAAATAGATCCAGAACTTCCAAACCAATATTCCCTGAGTTCCTAAAAAACTTTGGAAATTCACTAACTTCCATTAGGATCTTAGACAGGCAATGAGTCATTCATTTATCAACATGTATCTAATTTCTCCTCCATGTAAGAGCCTATGCTTGGAAGATTAAAAGATAAAAAAAAAACAAACCAACAATCCCTGACCTCAGTGAAATACTATTTAAAAGGAAAATACAAGGGAGATGATAAGAAACAAACAAATATAAAGGCTAGATTAGAAATCTGGTGGTCTAAACTCTAATCTCAGATCCATCACCAGGTTTCTATGCCACTTTTGACAAGATATTTCAACTCTCTGGAATTCAGTCTGCTCCTACATGTATAATGAGAAAACTGGACAAGATAATCAATTAGGCTCCTTAAAGCAGTATTATTCTATGATTCTATGGAATAGCTTTTACACCATGTAGAATGTGAAAAGTGCCAAAGAGAGATCCCCAGTGATATGAGCATCCCAGGCCAAGAGTGACCATCTCCATCTGGGTGTCAGGATAGACTGAGGTGAACACAGATTGGGCACTAGCTAAACTGCAATCCAGTTAGTTGAAATCCTAAAAAGCTCATACCCAAACTGGGCTGCCAGCCTCTAAGCAGATGGTCTAGTGGCATAAAAGGTCACGAGAGACACATTGAGAGGTAGGATGGCTTCCAACGTTCTTCTAAATTGGTTGCCTTACCAGTTTTCAAAGAGGGAACTTGCAGCAACAGCAGCCTGATCAAGATGCTTTTGATTTCCTGCTTCTCCTCCAAGGTCTCATTAAGCTCCAGCCCAAGATTATCTACTTACCTGTAAAAACAAATACATTAAAAAACCCAAACCCACAACCTGGTGTTTTTAACCGAGCAAGGGACCTTGGGGAGTTCCTTGCTAATGAGGGCATCCAAGACCCAGAGCAGGTTACCTGGGTATATTGGGGAAGAGTTGAATGTCTCCAAGGATAATGATGGTAATGATTCTGTTAATATTTAGAAGCAAATAAGCATTCTCAACCCCCCCTCCCAGTGCATTTTTTTTTCTCTAAGCATTTGCCCAAGATAGTTAATGCTGTGTGTATTACAGGGGAGATTTAATCCATATGGTTTTAATTCATTTACACTTAACTAATCAAAACATTTTTTTGGAGAGATTGTTGCCATCCAGGAAAGTATTTTCAGATGGGATGTAAATTTTTTAGTGTGTGTGTGTATGTGTGTGTGTGTGTGTGTGTGTGTGTGTGTGTGTGTGTGTGTGTAAAAGGGAAATATGAAGGGTTTGTTTGACATGAACTCAATGAAGATACTAACAGTAAAATGATTTGGATCTTGTCAACTTTGCTCCTCATTTTTTCCTGACATGGGAAAATGAACTGGGCTAGAGGAGGTTGGACCTGCATTGAATTCAGGAAATAAGCCTAACCCAGCACCTGAGAATTGAAACCATTACCTAAATGAATAAAGGAAAGCATGAATGATTTTAGTGATCCAAGTAAAAGATTTTTCATTTTTATTCCTTGTCTAATTATATTTAATAGTGGATAGTGAATTATAATTCTCAGTAATTTAGATTTGGGGTTGATTTGGGCCTTTTTTCCATTTATTTATTAAACTCAATTCAACTAGCATTTGTTTATTCCCTGGCATGTGCCAGAGACTGTGCTAGGCACAAAGGACACAAAGACCAAAGAATTAAAACTACTCTTGTCTTTCGAGGAGTTGTACTTCTACATGAAAAGAGGGCAGAGGATCTCAGTGGAAAAGGCTTTAGCCAATGATTCAGAAGACTCTGGCTCTGGTCCTAGCTTTGCAACCAACTTGCTGTGTGACATCCAGTAAGTCACTTCATCTCTCAGGATCTCACTTGTTCCCTTTTGTCTGATGAAGGTCTTGAACTAGGTCATCTCTAAGGTCCCCTTCCAAAGCTAACGTTCCATACTCTTGTGCAGAATGCTAACCCAAGGCTTTGCTATAGACAGGTTCACTTGTGCCCATCACACATCCTGCTAAATGTGTGGTTTTTAGAAACATTTTAAGAAACATTTGTAAATAGCTAGGACTAGAACAGAACAAGGGTTTTCATCTAAACCCTCAAGTTTGACATCTTCCAGAATGTTCTGAATGAACATTAAGGTTTTACTATAGTTTGGTGACCAGCTCCACTCTTCATCAGCCAAAATGAATGGAAAGCAAGGGAATGGGAAGAGGTACCCCAAAAGTATTAGACCAAGAGTTAAAGTTAGAGGCTGATTCTTTGTTTCTCTCCTCAGTACTATGATGCCCTCTCATAGAAGAAAAGGATATTACTATTGATCCAGTCCTAAAGACTGAGGACAACAATGTCTTTTCTTTCTCTGTGAGACACTTAGGTCTTCTTCAAAGATCTGAGAGAACAAGAATGTCTTTATATTAATATGGTTTGGAGGAAGGCTTACCCTGGAATGCCTCTGAGGTCACCCTCTGAGTCAGAACCTCAAATGAAAGCACTTGGAGTCCAGTTTTAACCAAAGGGAGATGGTGAGGTAGACAGAAAGGACAAGGAAAACATTGGGTCTGGCTCAGTGGGATTTAACCACATAAACTATAAGCAGGTGGAACAACCATTTTCTGTTACTTTTTTCTAACAAGTCTTTCTACGTGTTCATGTATGTATTCCTGGGTCCTTCTATGACTTTTACTTTTCTTCCTTCCTAGACTTGATCTGATAATCGGTTCAGTTTGATTCTGTGATGTACTTATAAATCCCCTCCCTTTTGTCCTATCTCTACTCATGCCTTGCCAAAACCTAACCCAGTTATTAACCCCACTGCCTACTTCCTCTTCTCTTATTCCAATGCTGTTGAACTCGGAGCTGGAGAAAGAAACATAAACAAACTGACTTCATCTGTTCAAAATATGTTTGTTGAATGCTGGTTCCCCTTGCAGCAAGACAATCCTTTTACTCCTCCCTAATTGATTCTCTATATCCATTTCACAGAGGTTGTTCCAAACTTTCTCTTCTCAAACCTTCTATATTTCTTTCTACCTTTACCCTCTCAGAAGACCTCACTTCTTACTTTTACTGAAAAAATAGAAGCCATTTAAATCCTGATCTCCCTTTGTTTCCAACTCAGAGACTTTTGAAATCATCTCCAATTCCCTTCTTTTCCCCAGTCTCTGATAATGAAATGGATTTTCTCCTTGCCAAGAACAACTCTTCTCCATGACCCCATCCCTTCTTGTCTTCTCCAGAAGAATCTCCCCTACTTTTTCTATTTTCTATTTTCTTATTATATTCTAATTTTAAATCTCTACCAAGTAGTTCCTACCCTGCCTTCAAACCTGTTTCCTACATCCTTAAAAATGTTCACCAGATCCTATCATTGACCTAACCAATTTCCTAATATGTATGTCTCTTGCCTTTCTCACCTAAACCCTTAAAAATAGTTTTCTATAATCACATTTCCTTTCTTCTCACTAATTTCACAATTCTTTGTGATCTGACTTCCATCCTTTGAGCTACTCTGTCCCAAGTTGCCAGTGATCTAGGCAATGAGTGGTACTGGTCTGGAATCAGGAAGACCTGGGTTCAAATCTGACCTCACACACACACACACACACACACACACTCACAACACACTCACACACACATACACACACACACATACCTCCCAAGATTGTTGTGATGATCAAATGAGATAATATTTGTAAAGTGTTTAGCACAGTAGCCAGCACATAGTAGGTTCTAAGTGTATTGTGTATGCCTTTTGCTGCCCCTTAATTATGAAATCTATAGGTCATTTCTCTCTCCTCATCCTTTTTTTTTTTAGCTCTTCACAGCTAATGACAATGATGACCACCCTCTCTTTCTAAATATCCTCTCATCTCTGGGATTTTGTGAAACTACTCTTTTCTGGTTCTCTTATCCATTTACTCACTCCTCAGCCTCCTTGGATGGTATGTCATGCATATCATGCCCTTACCTGTGAGTGTACACAAAAGCCCTCCTCTCTTCTCTCTTTATACATACTTTCTCTCCATGTCACCTCTTTATCTCTCATGTGTTTAATTATCACTTCTATGAGAAATGATACATATATCTAGACCAGTACCCCTCCTAAAATCTAGTCCTGTCTCACCAATTGCCCACTGGTGGATGTCTCATAGGCATCTCAAACTATGCATGTACAAAATAGTACTCATTCCTTTTCCCAAAATATTTACTTCTTAATGTTCACATTTCTGATGTCTCTATCGTGGTTCCAATTCCCCAGGCTTGCATCCTCAGCATTATTTTGAAATCTTTACTATACTCCACATAGCTAATCACGTGCCAAATCTTACTGTTCGGGTTCCCACATCTTTTTTTTTTTCCACCTTCCCCTTCTCGCTAGTCACAAGGCTACTAAATCAGTTTGGTGCTTTATCACCTTTCTCTGACTATTGCAAAATGACTTTCTAGATGATGTCCTCCTTCAAATCTCTCTCTAATTTAATTCATTCTTCCTATTGCTGCCTAAGTAATTTTCCTCAAGCGTAGATCTGACCATGATATTCCCCAATAAACTCTAGTGGCTCCCTATTGCTTCTAGGATAAAAGATTAATCTGCTTATCTTTTAAAGTCTTTTGTAACCTTGCCACAAAGTACCTTTCTAAATTTATAGATTACTCTTCTTCTCTTCATTCTATGGCCTGACTAGATTCTTGCTGTTTTATATGCCAAAATGGCATTCTTTCTCCCATAGCTGTGACTATTGCCTGTCCACTATGACAGGAACACACTCTCTCCTCCTCATTACTGGCCAGAAACCCTTACTTCCCTTGACCCTTAGCTCAAGCATTATGTTATACATGGAGCCCTTCTGTTCCTCCCATTTGCTAGTGTCCTAATTTCCCAAACTGCCTTATAATTCTTTTATATTATTCTGCATACACTTAAATGGGTAAATTTTGCTCTTTGGATAGAGTATAAGGTCTATGAGTGCAGAGATTTTCATATTTTTCCTTTGTATGGCCAGTGCCTAGCACAGTTCCTGACATATGACAATTAATTCTGATCAGTTCATTGACATAGTCATATTGGATTGGCCACTCAATGTAATTAGATTCAACCAATGTGATGTAATTGCCCATTGTCTTCATAAAAAGAGCATAGGGATGTCAATTTAGAACAGGAAGGGACCTTAAAGGTCACCTGGTCCTATCTCTCATATTCTAGATAAGGACATTTGAGATCAGACAGAGAAAATCACTTGTTCAAGGCCACACAGGAAGCAAATACCAAAGTCAGAATTCAAACAGCAGTGTTTTATATACATGATTTCTTTTTATTCTCACAGCAATCCTGGGAGATAGGCATCACAAGTATAATGATCCCATTTCTCAGATGAGGAAATTACCTCTTAGAGAGAGTAAGTGGTTTGCTCAAGGTGTCAGAAGTAGTAAGTGCCATAGACAGAATTCCAAGGACTCTAAATATAGTTTCTTAAGGTCCATTTTAACTTGAAATCCCCTGGTCTTATATACATTCACAAAAGAAATGCCTTAATAAACAAGAAGAAAATTCTGTCAAACATCTCGTGAGTGACTTTCCCCCTTACTTGATAATTTGAATTGACCAAATTGATCAGTTCTGTGGTACTGAGTTAACTCCATCTATCTCTACAATGGAAAGACATCCCAGATGACACACTGAATGATTTATTACTTTAGTAACTTCAATAGCCCATTTAGGTACCCAGAATGATGGAACATATCTGTCGTGTGGACACTGGCCATGAAGAAACCAAACAAATGAGCTAGAGCCAATCAGAGGTGATTGAATTATTCCTGAAAGGGCTTCTGAACCTTCCTGGTCCTTTGCCTAGGTGAAGTTCTCTGTGGTAGAGTAGAACCTGAGTGCCGGATCTAGACTCAGAAATTCTTGGTTCAAATCCCAGCCTATGTCACTTGCTAGCTGTCACCTTAGGGAAATGATTTTAGTTCTCTGTGGCTCAGTTTCCTTAACTGTAAAGTGAGAGAACTGGACAAAATCAAAGATCAGAGATTGAAGGGGTCAATCAATCAGCAAACATTTATTAAATGCCTACTATGTGTTCTGCATTGTGTGAGACTCTAGGGATACACGTATAAAGAAACAATCCTTATTCATAATTTTAGAAACCATCTTGTCCAATTTCTTCTAAATGGGAATCATAAATACTCAACAAGTAGTTATAGCATTTTGCTTGAATAACTGTAATGAGCAGAAGAACTCTGTCTTTCAGAGATAGTCTATTTCAGTTTTGAATATTTCTAATTCTTAGATAATTTCTCCCTATGTAAAATCTATATTTGCTTTGCTCAATCTTTCCACTCACTGATCTTGGTTCTGACCTCCGAGTCCAATTAGAACAAATCTAGCCCTTCTTCTTGATGACAACATTTCAAATACTTGAAGATGGTTCTTACAGTTGTCCTAGGCTAGTCACTCCCATTTCCATAAATAAAGCTTCAAGTGGAAGGTCATTATTATTTTGGTTACTCTTTTTATATCCTCCATCAATATCCTTCTGAAAATATGGTACCTCAAACTGAAAGCAATAATCTAAAGAAGAATGTCCTAGTACCATCACCTTCCTGGTCATGAATACCTAAGCAACCTAAAATCTCATTTACCTTTTTGAACTTCCATATTAGGCCATTGATGCCAATTCAATTCAATTCATCAAACATTTATTAAATAAACTCTTAATATTGTGTTTACACTGTGCTAAGTCTAAAGAAACAAAACAGGGGAAATGGTTTTTTCCTTTATTGGACTCATTTGTTTATTTGTTTTTAGAAGATCATTAGAAGCCAGAGATCTTTTTCAGATGATCTACTATCTCACCATCTTGGACATATAAAGATGACTTTTTTGAATCCAAGTGTAATACTTTGTTTATCTCTATTAAATTTCCTCTTCTTAGATTCATCCCAATGTTCAAGCCCATCATGACCTTTTCAAATCCTGATTTTGAGATTTAACTTAGCTGTCATTCCCAACTTTGTATCAATTATAACTAGGAAAACCATGCCATCTCTGCCTTTATTAAAATAATTAGACAAATGTATTCAATGGTGAAGGACTTTGGAGCTAGAAATCTTTTTCCAAGGTAACATTCAGTCATTAATGATGATTTGGGAGTGGGGGTGGTTCAGACACTTGGTCAGTTTTGAATCAGCCTATAACTGTACTATTGCCATTTCCATAGAAAGAGCAGCATATATCTATTATTTTATTAAAATTTTTATTTTATTATTCTATTTAATTTTTTTTTATTTTTTATTTAAGATTATTTTATTAAAATCTAGGTAAATTAATTTTATGGAGATTCCCTTGTATATCAGTCTAATAACATTGTCAAAAGAAGGAAATAAGCCTGGCAAGGCTCGTTTTCTTGATAAAGTCATGGTAATTTCCTTTTTTAGAGATTAATTAATTATACCATTAAAAAATTCTAGAATTCTGCCAGGAGGCTAAATCAAGCATGATGGTCTATATTTACAGGCTCACTTCTCTTCCCTTTTGGATAATTGGGGGAAATCTCTGCCTTTCTCCAATGCTGTGGTACCTCTCCCAGACTCTATGCTTTTCCTAAGGTCACCAATAGTAAGAGGGTCAGCAATCATATTTGCCATTTCTTTCAGTACCCAAGGATATAGTTCGTCTGGGCCTCATGCCTTGAACTCATCAAGGGCAGGTTGGTGTTCTCTTACCATTTTCCTACTTATCTTCAGAATCAGCTTCCTATTAGTCATTTTGTTCTGTCCTTTCCAGTCCAAAGATCATTATCCTTGACAGAAAAAATAGAAGCAAAGTGATATTTGAAGAGCTCTGCCTTTTCCCTATCGTCAGTTATCATTGACCCATCCACCCTGAGCAGTGGTCTTATCCTATCTTTCATCCTCCTCTTTTCCCCAGTATAGCTTTAAAAGAAAGAAAGAAAGAAACCCTCTTTGTTGTCCTTAGCTTTCCTTGCCAGCCTCAGCTTATTCTGAAGGATCTCTGAGGTCCCTTCTAGTTCTAAATCCTATGATCCCCTTCACATTCACATAAGGAATGCATTAAGAATCATGATTGTAAGCCCTGGATGATGAGGGAAAAGGAAAAGGTTCATGAATTCCCCAGTCATTCACACTATCCATGTAAGTGGTCAGGATTCGACATTCTCTGGGTGGGAGGGGATACCATGACTACATATCTGTGTGCACATCTGTTCTCACACCCCCAGTAAATTACAGGTGCCATGAGATCAGGAGCCATCTCTTTAATTCCTCTAAAGAGTGAATATAGTGCTTTGCATGCAGAAGGTGCTTAATAAATGTCACTGAGTGAATGGATGGACTAGATTTCTAAGTACTACAAATGACAAGCTAGTTATGCAGGCTACATGGAAATTTTTCATGGAAATTCAGTGAATTTTCACTGCACACCCTTTAGTGGAAGGCATGCCAAGTAATAT